>NC_140165.1:109995096-110070977 GCF_963971535.1 Notolepis coatsorum
ACACACAACACACACACGCACACACACACACATGCACGACACACACACACACACTCTCACAGTACACTGGGGTTTGTGTATAACATACACACCTTGAGATGACGAGGGCTGAGCAGTAATCCAGCCTGACTGTCTGATCGTCGTTCAGTAGGAACCAGTTGAGATGAAATATGTTTAAAAAAATATATATAAATATAAAAAAAATAATATTGTGGTTAAAGTCTAAATGAACGATGAGCAAACATGACGAGAAATCGGAAACATTTGAGGAAGTATTCTTTGAAAAACCTACATTACCATGCAGTTCAGTGAGTTGAACGTCCGTTGGATTATTGAGGCTACGTTCACACTGCAAACCTTGGTGCTCAATTCGGATTTTATTGCTCGGATATGATTTTGAACAGTTTGGCTTTTTATTTAATTATTTCTATAATATTTTTATTTAATGTGGCCAATATCCGATTCCAAGTGTGAGCCGGTCCCACTCCTGAACTGACCCACGTGCGCAAAAGGGACAATAACAAACTTGTGACAAATGTCAATCACGTAAAAGTCACATGAAAGTCTCATAACTGTTCAAACTGAGGTTGCGTTGCAAAAAGGAAATCTGACCTGTATCTGATTTTAGGACCACATTATGAAAGTTGCCCACATCGGAACTGAAAAGATCAGATTCCATGTGATTTGTGCTGCTGCTCACACTGTCGTGAAAACAAAGTCGCATATTATGAGCAAAGAACTGTGATTTGGGCCACTTTAGGCTGCAGTCTGAACCTAGTAGCCGGAGGTGACGTACATCAATATCGACCCCAAAATAATCCTGATCTTTCATTATTTATTATCTGCCGTACTGCGCGGTCCTTGAGGCCTCCCCAGGTCACCTCTCTCCAGTGGTCATCACGCCGTGAGCAGAGGACGATGGAGAAGCCACCGTATACACTGGAGTTTATTCTGCCTCCAGCAGAAAAAAAAGACTGGCCCAGACCGCCTTTTGGTGGTGCATACATAAGGGAAACGATGCTGTGTAAAACAGCAGAGTGGCGAACTACCTGCACGTAATATGAAAGAATATCTTCCAGCGACTCCATGGACATGTTGTCACTCCAATTTATTTATTTTGTCAGAACATTTTGCAATGACTGTTTATTGTGTTTGTACATCTTAAGGGTTGTTTTCTTTTGGGGGGGGGGGGGGGGGGGGGGGGGTTGTTTGTGTGTTTTTAGGGGGGTTGTTTGTGTGTTTTTATGCGCTTGGAGATAATTGGAGCATTCATCTCGATGGGAAGCCCTCATGATATCTTTGTTCTGTGCTCGAGAAGTAGATTTAGACTTTTCACTCGTTTAGAATCCGGGATTATCGTTTTGTACTTTCTTTCTCTCTCTCTCTCTCTCTCTCTCTCTCTCTCTCTCTCTCTCTCTCTCTCTCTCTCTCTCTCTCTCTCTCTCTCTCTCTCTCTCTCTCTCTCTCTCTCTCTCTCTCTCTCTACCCTAAACCTTGATTAATGCTTGATGGACTTTTTGCTATAAGAATGGACTTATAACCTACTGAGCCTGAATGACTAAATTAATCTCTCTTTATTTTTTTTATCTACTTTTTCTCCATTTTTCTGTATTTTTCTCCCATCCCAATTTAGTCGTTATGCCAATTCCCCCCTCCCCTTCCTGGTCATTGCGCGCATTGGCCCCCCACTTGCCGGTCTAGGGAGCCCTGCGTCCTCCGATACATGTGGAGACAGCCAGCCAAATTAATCTCTTTTTGTCGTCTCACACTCGGCACAGATTGACACATTGGACGTTAACCACTTACGACCGGTCTCTCTGCACACTGAGAGATGAAGCGAGAGTTACGTACGTGACTACGGTTCTATGAATCCCTGGATGACCGCCAGAGCGCTCTGGTCACTCAGAATCCTCGCCAGAAGATTCTATAGGAACAGAGCCGCTGATAACGCGGGGTCATCGGGGGTCACAAGTCACTTTGTGTGGCATACATACTGAAGATTCTGTGCCTAACGCAGCGCCCTCTGGTGGTCAGGAAGGACGACGTAGAACCTGCTGTGCTCAGGGCTGCTCATAACAGTTGAGATGGGATTCTAAAAGGTTAACGTTTTTAATTCCAACTTCCCCTCTTCAGTCCAAAGGTTCCTCATCAGTGAAACGTCACAGAGGAAAACACATGTTAGCCTACGTCCGAGATCTTTTGAAAAACACGAGGATCTACATACTGGAGGAGACGGGCGAGGAAACCTTTTCCTACGGCTTTGGAACTTAATTATGGCGCAGATTTTGTTTTGTTTCTGGGTCACTGGGGACGGGAAGCGTTTATTTTTAAACCTTTTGGAACAAACCCCAGCATTTCAGCGACCTTTCTGATCCCGCTTTGTATCTGGAAGGCGACTGCTGCCCCTTGACAGATCAAAACGCAACTGGCTTTTCTCCAATTACCCATTTAGACCTAGACCTCCTTCTAAAAGAACATTGTAAGAAACCTCTTTAACCCTGAGGGTTTTCTGAAAAACAGACAGAATTCAACGTTCCCTAAAACCTCTCATTTCTCAGCCTCTGTAGCAAATAGTAACCTGAAAGGAAAACTATTTTAGAGCTTAACCCTTTCACTACCAAATGGTTAACCCTTTCACTGCGACAATACAGAAGGTTAACCATTTCACTGCCACTGTTAACCGTCTGTAGTGTGGTAGTGAAAGGTTAACCTTCTGTAGTGTGGTAGTGAAAGGGTTAAGCATTTGGCCTAATGTTAACATAATAAAAAAAAAACTTCAATAGAGCTCTACTCAAGTTTCTAGTGGTCCACCTTTGTCCAGAGCGGGTTGATGTAAAGGTAGCCAGACCAAGACTTATACATGTTTGTAAATCCATAAAGTCTGTGGGCAAAGGCTTTGTTTCTTGCCATTATTGTATGTCGGCCTTGCAACACACTGACAGACTGCGCTCGCTGTGAATAACGCAGCTTTCGGGTAAAGGTGGCTGCAGTCTCACCACAATCTGGGTCTGAATCTTCTAATTCATTGTTATTTTCACCGCTGTACTCGGCATCGTTGCAGTCCACACGGAGGCTTAAAAACCCATAATCCCATAATGCATTTCACCTTCCCCATGTGTATTTCATGTCTTGGAAACGATGACGTCGTCTAAAACGGGCTTACGTCACATCCCGCTCTAAAGGGAGAAGCACGCAAACAAAGGGGGTAATACAGGATATAGGACGAGGGAAGACGGACAAACGAAGAGTAATACAGGATATAGGACGAGGGAAGACGGACAAACGAAGAGTAATACAGGATATAGGACGAGGGAAGACGGACAAACGAAGAGTAATACAGGATATAGGAAGACAGACAAACAAAGAGGGTAATACAGGATATAGGAAGAGGACGACAGACAAACGAAGAGTAATACAGGATATAGGAAGACAGACAAACAAAGAGGGTAATACAGGATATAGGAAGACAGACAAACAAAGAGTAATACAGTATAGAAGAGGGAAGACAGGTGGGGAAATTAATAGGATATCCTCACTAGAGACTCGACGCACGTCATGCAAGTCAATATCAGGAATTTCACTTTCAATATTGTAAATGTTGGCTCTTTACAAAAAGACCTGCTGAATGACATTCCGAGTTTTCAATATGTTGCTCTAAGACCCTAAATCTGTTGCTCAAATAAGCCTCCTCTACTTTTACTGGCAAGTAATTTACGTCTCATTCCATTTATTTTGTAGAGTCCCTTGTCTGCTTATTTACCCAGCGCTGGGGACAGAAGTAGCAGCAGGGAGTTCACGTCTCTCTCGGTTCCCTCCCGTCTCTGGCGCGCAAACATCTCACCCAGTCTTACAAGGGATGTACATGTGCAAATGTTGCATCCTGTCTTAATGTTAATCATGCTTAAAACATTGATTACATTTAAACTGTATTTAAGCCTTGGGTGGGTATCAACATGTGATTCTCTGTGGTGTATTAAAACTTGTGGGAGGAAAAAGATGGACAATGAAAGCAAAAGGATGCGTCCCCAAACCTCTATTAGAGCTCCGTAGCGGTCTAACTGGTTTCACACAAGGATGCAAAATTTGTGTAGAACACAAGCACAGTCAAATCTTTTCCTTCAATTTGGTGCCCAAATACTCCAAAAGTGCAATTTCTGCATTTCATACCCCCTTCTCCTAAAGGGGCACTTCACAAAAAAACAATGCAGATTTATTTTGCACATAATCTCGCACACATTCATTCAGTTTGACAGTCACTGAGTTTGAATATGGCCACCAGTGATGTCATCGGGGACATTGAATCCCTGGGTTGTATTAATTACAGCTCAATGAAATTAGCTGTTTAGAGTTTTTGGATGTGTGTAAGATTATGTGCAAAATATGGGCGGCTAGGTGGTGTAGTGGGCAAGGCGCTCGCCACCAATGCAGGAGACGCTGGGTTCGAGCCCAGCTCTCCGCATTGCTATCAGCTTGGCTGGTTGTTCATACTACAGTAACACAATTGGCAGTGTTAGGGGTGGGAAAGCTTATGGGTGGGGATCGGACGTTGTGGACAGCGACTCCTACAGGTCGGTTGGTGCGCCTGCGCAGCAGAATCAGGAAGCGACGGGGGCGGCGTGTCCCCACGCAGACCCACGCCGCTGAGAGATTGCGCTGTGCAGGTGAAAAGATGCGACGGCTGCCTCCTCGTGTACCGGAGGGGACACGTGATGTAAGGCTTCGTCCACATTGCAGCCGGCTTGTGGGAGGCATGGCCTAACAGCGTTCGAGACAGGGGAGGGTAGAATTGGACGATACGAAATTGGGATGGGAGAAAAATAGAAATGGGAGAAAGAAATGGATAAAAAAAAAATTATGTGCAAAATAAATCGGCATTGTTTTTTGTTTTTTTTTGTGCCCCTTTAACCTTTAATATATTAGCCTTGGTTTTCCAGAGGAAATTAGATCACAACCAAACTGTTTTTGTTGTAGTTGTTTTTTTTTGCAGTATGCCCGGCCAGGTATGTTGTGTTCTGTGGGAGGGTTGTTTTTGGGAGATTGTAAACATTCCACTAGCGTTGCTCATTTCCCCTCTTCTCATGGTGAATTTGAGCATGATTACGAGTCAGACGACGTGATTATTTTGGTGTTGTCTTGTAGTTATGATGCAACGCTTTGCTACAGTGGAGTTATTTTTAGTTTGTTTTGGTATCAACTTACCTAAGTAAGTAAGTAACTTTTACAATGAATTTTGAATATGTGGCAGCTGTTGGCTTTTATTTTTTTTGTAATCTGATAGTGACTTGCTGTTGGCCAATGACAACTTCTGTATTGTTATGTAATTCAATAGTGACTGACTGTTGGCCAATGACGAGTGCTGTATTGTTCCTTGTAATCAAATGTACAAAGTGGACATCATTGGGCAAAAAGGATGAAAAAGCTCAGTGGTGTTTCTTAGTGGAACATATTGAGCAGGTGTCTTGTGATGTCATAATATAACCCATCACTGTAATGGCACCATCCAACTTCTCCGATGCGTAGCTAACTGCACTCTATAGTTGATGCCAAGCGCCGTGGTGCGATGTCTAATGTGCCATGAAGAATTTGAAACTCATTTTTAAAAAACTTTTTTTTTTTTTTTTTTTTTTTTTTTTAATACACCTGTCAGTCATGAGTAATTTCTTTTTAAACTTGTTTACTAAAACAGATATGGAAAGGATGCTCTTTTGTCTGCTTGATTTTCTATTTCAAATAGAATTGTTTTGCACAGCATTGATCAAAGTGTGACTATTTCCTCTCCCAGAATAGAGTGGATATTGAACCATGTGATAGGACCTACTTGAGTGATGGATGTATTGGTAGGCGGGAGCTGTGAATAGAGGCTGCCGGGGCTGTTTGAGTGACTGCTGACATGAGGGCTGTACGGGACACGGGAGTGTCATATTTTGTCCCAACCAATTAGGATGACTGCAAGACGTTTGAGCTCGATGTCACAGGGAATTTCAGACGATGATTTACAAGGCCAACACTTACCTTTAGTGTCACTAATCATGCTGACGGCTTCGGTGTTGCGTAATCGTACACAAAGAGAAGAACAGAACGGGGTCAAATGGATTGAGACTTTTTTTCTTTCTTTTTTGCTTTGTTATTATTATTTTTTTTTTATAATGCGAGACCGGATCAAGGCAGTGACACTTGAATCATTAGACGGGAAAATAGTATAGATGATATTGTTTATAGTTGATAAGAAACTAGGTCTATTTGTTACAGGCCTTTATAACATGGACGAGACCCATATTTGCAGGACTAGATTTGAATAGTTGGCGAGTTCTGTTGTACATGCAGTTCACTCAGTGTTTTCATGAATCCACCATCAAGCTGATGTTGAGAGAAGCCGACCTCCTCGTCGTGACCACACAGGGCCCCCGGGTATGGATCATTTGCCATGTTGTTAAACAATGAAGGGAATTACATGCCTACGCATTGTAAATAACGCATCTGTATAGTTTCTATTTGTGTGAGTGTGTGTGTGTCATTAAATGGGTTGTTTTCTATACACCAGTGTATGGTTTGTGTCGTCTCTCCAAAGTGGCCTTTTTCCGTCTCCTGTCTCCTTTTTATTTATTTTTAATTTTTTTTATTCCATTTGGGCTGTGGGGGGTGCTTAATGTATGAAGGAGTCGACTGAAGGCTTCTTGTCCTCTGCAAAAGCATGCAATTGGTCCACTGATGGATACATCTTGATATTTGTCTAGTCTAGTGTGTTCATTAGACGGGTGAAATCCTCTTTCAGTGCCTCTGTGCCTGTTTTCTTAGGCAGTTAGCCTCTGGTATGCGTGCCATTAGCGTTAGCCACGCTTCTATGCCTCTTTTCTTTTGGAAAGTGATAAAAATTTAAAATATTCAACTAAGAGGTTGGCAGTC
Organism: Notolepis coatsorum; assembly: GCF_963971535.1. Taxonomy (NCBI): domain Eukaryota; kingdom Metazoa; phylum Chordata; class Actinopteri; order Aulopiformes; family Paralepididae; genus Notolepis; species Notolepis coatsorum. Next base: position 110,002,000 of record NC_140165.1, read on the forward strand.
GACTACGGCTCCTTTCGACCGATTATTCGACTAATGGGGTCAGCCCTAGAAGCTACTGAGTAAATATGCAAATCTAGGTATGGGATATATATAGTATACAGTTTGTGTATATATAAACAGGAATATATGTGGGTTTAAAAATGTTTGACAGGGCGGTCAGGTGGCGTAACGGAGATTGCATTCGTCACCGACGCTGGATTCGCGTGTTCGAATCCAGCTCCCAGCGTTGTCACCAGCTTGGCAATTTGGCAGTGTTAGGGGGTGGGGAAGCTGGCGGGTGGGAATCTGGCGTGGTGGACAGCGACGCCTACAGGTCAGGTCTCGGCGCTTGCTAAGCGGGGCAGGACTTGGTGGAGATAGCGTGCCCTCCCACGCGTTACACTTCACCAATGAGAGTCCTCGCTGCCAAGTGAAAAGAAAATCAGAGAAAAAACAGAAAAAGAAAAGAAAATTGACTAAAATGACCAAATATGAGGGGGGGGGGGGGGAATCTTATGTCGTACAGGAAATGTTGAATACAATTTTAGCCCCTTACATAGATTGTCTATGTAAACCTAGGTGTGTATTTAGTTTGAAACTCTTTATTATAGCAGGCCTGCTGGCCACTATGAACAGAGTGATGAATTTACACCACTCGTCTGTGACACATGGTTTACATAACTTTGTCAGAAAGGTGTCTTTCCTTTTAGATTATGTTTAGTTCATATGAGGGACCTGGGCCCTCATTTATCAATAATGCGTAGAAAGTGTTGTATTTTCGTTCCTAAGCACGGAATTTAGAATGATAAATGAGGGCCCTGGAGTATTGGCATCCTTGGGGGAATTCAGGCATCATAGCAGGAGGGGGGAGGGGAGGTACAGGTAGTAGAAGACATACAGGTACAGGTCACAGAATTATAGTACAGTGGAGAAGTAAAAAATAAAATAAACAAGGTGCAAGTTATATTTGCCCTACAATAAAGTTACAATATATAATCTAAAAAACGAAATGCTAAATATATGCCATATATAATCTAATAATCTAAATTGAATCTAATATATAATATAAATGCTAAATATATGCTCTGATGAAGTATACAGTATACACATAAGGTGCGGTATGCATAAGGTAAGTATATGTCCTGTAACTGACACAATTCAAGTGAGTGTAACACGGAACATGTTGGTGTTTGATAGATAGATAGACAGACACACTTTCATGGAAATTTTACTTTGTCTCTTTTTTTCTTTTTTTTGCATAGTTCTGAAAACATTAAATGTTTAATATAGGCATGTAAAGTAAAAAAGGCTACAAAACTGGGACACTTTTCTTTACACAGTTCAGTGACATGTCTTGTTTATTTTTGCTATAAGATGATGTGATGTCTTTAGAAAGCTAAGAAAATCCTTGTTTCAATAGTATATGAAACTCAAAATGCCCTTTGTTATTAATGTTTCACATTTTGTTTATCATTTTGGAAATAAATTCTATTTGAATAAATGATATTTTTGAAAGCTAACCTCACCTTTTAATTGCCAAATAATAACATACACTCTTACCAGGGGTCAAAACAATGCCATTTACTGCTTTTTATATAGAAATAAAATGTATATTATGCATAATTGAGTTTAGAACAACATATTTTCAGTTGCTCATTCGGCCCCCTGGGAAAAATAATTGCCCACCCCTGGACTAGAGGCTTGGGACATTACAGATACATGTGCTGCCCCCTGGTGGACAAGCTGTTCCTCCTCCATGTACTTAGCTTTGGGATCAACAGAAATGGACCTTGGATGTGGACTGGTGTGTCCATCGCTGGACTGTGCAGGATAATAGTGACTCTTTTATTCTGGCCACTCTTAACCACCTGGATGTCGGCAGCAGAAGATGTCCAGGCTGTGCTGTCCAAGGAGTTCAGGCCCAGTAGCTTTCCACACCATAGGTCAGTCACACACACACACTACATAAATATATCAAAAGAAAAAACACCATTTACATACTGATCCTAGTATTTATCAATTCCATATATTTTCTAACATCTATTTTTGGATGTGTAATATGACTGGAAGGATATGATGAAATGCTGGTGTTAAAGGAAATATATTTATTTTACACATAATCTCACACACATCCAGTTTTGCACACATTCATTTTTTTTTAGTTATGAGTAAATTGAGGTTTGGAATATGGCCACCTGTGATGTCATCTGGGACATTAAATCCTGGTGTGTTAATTACAGCTCCATGAAATGATAAGGTAGCAGTTCCCTATAAGACAAAGGTATTTTTTTATCTACATAATTCCATTGAGCTGTAATTAACACACCACAAGGATTTAATCACTGGAGTGAAATTTACTCTCAATACAATACCACTGTACCATGAAAGGCCCGTTTGGGACGCGTGTAGCTTAATCCCAGCGGAAGAGTGCAAGAGCGCTTCCGCATTTTGCCCTGATTGGCCGCGGTAACGCCCTCCAAATGCGCATTTTCTTTCCCCCCGCTCAGACGCCGAAATGGAATGCATGTAGTACATTGCAACACAACGCAGCATTTCCGCATACATTGCAACGTGTAACAACGCAGCTGTCAACTGTACTTTACATATTATCCAAACGAGGACCACATAATGTTATTTCCCTGTACATTGTAACGTTAACACAACGCAGCTGTCAACTGTACTTTACATATTATGGAATACATGTATATTATCGCGACGCGATTCACTCGCAACGCCATAATGTTATTTGCCTGTACATTGTAAGTAACGTTAACACAACGCAGCTGTCAACTGTACTTTACATATTATGGAATACATGTATGTTATCGCGACGCGATTCACTCGCAACGCCATAATGTTATTTCCCAGTACATTGTAACGATAACACAACGCAGCTGTCAACTTTACTTTGTAACATTGTTTTTTTCGGTCATTCATAAAATTGATTGAATGAAAATAACAGATTGCAGAATGGGTACAATACAGTACGGCTCAATACACACAATTGTTAAGGGGATGCAGACCAGAGAAAGACTTTCGTCTTGTTTACATCAGGGTCCCCCATTTTCAATTCATCAGGACATATATGACATACAGATAAACTGACAGCCCTAATTACAACCTTTATTTAATGGTTAATATTTTGATAAAAGGTAATTTACTATATTTGTATGGCATTTACACGTAGAAAAACAAAAGTAATCTGTAAAATAATAGTGAATTTCCTGTGAAAAAACATTTATTTTTTACAGTACGTTACACACACAAATGCTACATTATGACACATTTTACAAAGAAAGTATATTTAGATTCAAAGACTATTTTAATAGCTTTCTTTGAATACACGGTTTCTCTCCTGTGACGTACAAATGTTCAACAAAACCGCCAACATTGACTCAGCTAGACCTCTGTTATATCTGCAGCGCTAACAGAAATAAAAACAACCCAGGCCTATGTTAAAGTGCAGCTTGGCTTAGAGGATAATGTCTTGTATGAACCAGTAATATAAATCATATTAACAACAAAAATGTGTTACGCCTTCATGTCAGATGATTTTCAAAAAGGAAAATGTACTCTGTCGTCTACTCTACGCCATCCTAGGTTGTCAAAGTGGGCAGGGGTGAGGTGGGTTCTAGACCCATGTTACTGACCAGACACTCTATATCAGTGATGTCTGTTTACTGCAGAGTGGCAGCGCTAACAGAAATAAAAACAACCCAGGCCTATGTTAAAGTGCAGCTTGGCTTAGAGGATAATGTCTTGTATGAACTACTCAATCAATCATGTACCTCGGCGCGGCTGAATAACAGTAGCAGTGATCGCCTGCTGCGTCCATCGCGTGTATATATATGTGTGCTAATATGGCGCGTTAGCGTTAATGTGATTAATATGAACCAAAGCGTCGAACCAAGCAGGGATCTCATGCGCGCGCGAGCACCTGGGCGAAGGAAATGCGCATTACCGTACTGGCGTATGGCGAAGAATGCGGAAGCGCTCTTGCACTCTTCCGCTGGGATTAAGCTACACACGTTTGGCGTGGCACCACACCACACTGAGCAGTCACCTTCATCTTAAGAACTAAATGCGAGGTCCATCAGTGACAAAGAGCTCTTCAAGGAGTCGGGCCATGGAGATCAGCTTACAGAAGACATGGCAGTGATGCCAGACAAGGGGTTCCTGATCAAGGTAATAAGATGGTGTGTCTGTCTGGCTCCATCCTCCCACTTCTCTGTCCAAGCAGAACCAGATGCCAGCAGCACCAGTACACAAGACCCAGGAGGAGGTCTATGTGGAGAGAGAAGCTAATAGGCAGATCTAACTGGTTTGAGGATGAGCCCCTTTCTTTTAAAACGTGTAGGAACACCACACTCAAAAAGCATGCTTTTTTATGGTCAACTTCTATTGGAGGCTATACAGATTGTTATTTGTGCAGAACTTGTCACCAGCTGATCACCTTTTTCACATTGTCCCCCTGGAGAGGGAGAGCTCATCTGTACTACTTCCATGAAATCGGAGTTGCATTGACAACACAGATAACTCAAATATGACACCATGGAACAGGCCGTCCCATACGCATCCTGTTCAACTCAAAACTAAATACTCAAAAGATCTCAAATTGAATTAATGAGCTCTTGATACAGAGCCATAAAAAATATATATTATTTTGTATCCACAATTCCAACTCTTCAAGAGTTGTACATACAGCCAAAGTTTACAGTGGAGAAACAAAGACAGATAGGACCACAAGTTCTGGAGAAATCACTTTAAGAAAGACAAGAGAGCATCAAAATTAAGGTTTTATTACCCAGATTATTTATTGAAAACCCAGCAAAACCTGTCATGTGTGTGTGTATGCGTGTGTGGTAAACTGATCTAGTTGTCATTCTTTTGTGTTGAAGCCAAAGAAAAGCAAGAAATCAATTTTATTTTTTTTAAAGGGGGAAAAAACTAAAAAGAAAAGAAATACACTCCCGGTATGTGAACAGAATGACACGTTGTGTATAATTTATCTTTTTTATTCAAAAAAAAACTTGAGGTCACACAGATCAGCAGAAGAAGAAATAAAAGAAAGAAAAAAGCGTAGAGGAAGAATAGAGCAGTGCGCGACAAGAGTTCAAAGAGGTGGGTGGGGCTTTAGAGGGGGTGGGTGGGGCTAAATCAAAACGGTCGCATTCATCTATTTCTCCTCTGCAAAGTGTTTTTTTGTGTGCGTTTTGTCGAACGCCCTGATGAGGGAACACCAGTCATTCACGATCATCCCGCTCTCATTCTCTCTCTCCATCCTTCTTCACCGTTTCTTGGGTGGTTGCACTGTGCGGGGAGGGGTCACTGGCCTGCCGGAGTTCATGCCCCCATACTGGTACTTAGCTTTCTTCTCAGACGGCTTCAGGATCTGGGAGGGTGAGGGGTTGGTGGGTGGGGCACAGAAACACAGACATGTTTTGTTTGGTTTATCAGACATCAAGTAATCAATAGATTTGAAGATGTTGGTTGATTATCATATAGCCTGGTGTCAACAAGGCACTAGTAGTCACTAAAGCTAAACAATTTAGTATGTCGGACGAAGAACCATATAACTCCATTCAACGTTTTCAGAACAAAGTTTTCAAACTTTATTATTTAAACAGTTACAGTGAGTGCTGTGTTTATTTAAACAGTTACAGTGAGTGCTGTGTTCATTCATAGCTAAATACAGTAGAGGTTGGGTACTATATTATTGTGTATTTTGTATGTTTGTTTTTGTTTTTGCTGCCATTTTGGCCAGGTCTTGCTCGAAAAAGAGATATTTGATCTCAAGTGACTACCTGGTAAAAAAAATAAAAAAAATACTAGAGGTTGAGCACTTTATTATTTAAAGATGGTAAGTTAAGAGTGTTGTGTTCACTCATAGTTAAAGACTGTAGAGGTTGAGCACTTTATTATCTAAAGATGGTAAGTTAGAGTGTTGTGTTCACTCAGTTTTACACATCCAAAAACTGTCTAGTTAAAGTACTTTCTGGTGATATATCACATACACACTCCCAAGTTATTTGAATTGATTTTACAACTGCAAATACATTACAGTGATTCCGGTCTAGGAATATAAGGATTACAGTGATTTTAGTCTAGAAATATACAAATTACATTGATTCTAGTCTAGAAATATACAAATGACAGTGATTCTATTGTAGAAATATATGAATTACAGTGATTTTAGTCTAGAAATATACAAATGACAGGTTTTTGGACACCAATGGAGTTGTATGGATGCAAAGCCCTTTCTTCAAAGTAACTAGTAACTGTACGTGTTGAGATTAGATAAATCTGGTGGGGTTAAACATTTAGACGGCTTTGAGATGCATTACTGTAAGTCCCCTGAAATGCAAACACTCACATTTAGTACAAGTGTAACGGTTGTGACAACGTCACCTTAAACTTCGATGCCCCGAGTGAGAGTCGAACCCCGGTCTCCCACGTCGCAGGCAGCAACACAGACCGCTATACCAAGAGGTGAATTCACTTCCAAGTAATGGGTTTATGAGTCTTTTGAGGATGTGAGAGTGAGTTTAACCCATAGCACCGCTACTCACCCCAGCCCTTCTTGACTGTGCTTCACGATACCATCCGTTACACAAGTACCTCAAAAAGTACAGTATTTTAAACTGTACTCAAGTACAGTATTCAAATAAAAATTTACTCGTGGAGGGAGGGGAGGTGGAAGCACAATTTTGTATTCCGTGTACTTTTACTGTATATGACTATGACCTATTTGTTTACTAGGACTACAGATGGAAATTAGCATCTGCCTAAATCTGGTGCATCCATCTTCATACAGCAAAGATTAATGTATGTGCACGCTGTCCTTTTCATAAACCAAATAAACTAAACTAGACTTCTGGACATAAGCTATAATCTGGTGTTGTGCTGGATAGAACATACTTGTAAGTAGAATATATGCATTGTAGGTCTTTGTCTTTTCATAGGCTATGTTGACAATAAAAACTAAAAAAAAATTACACTGGCACTTGTTCTTTAAAAAGGGGCACTTCCACCAAAAAAACACCAATGCATAGTCCTTATAATACAAGCTATTGCTATTTTTCATCATTTCATGGAGCTGAAATTAACACAACACAAGGGTTAACCTTCTGTCGTGTGGCAGTGAAAGGGTTAACGGCTGTCGTGTGGCAGTGAAGGGGTTAAACATTTTGGTAGCGTGGCAGTGAAAGGGTTACAATGCCCCCACTGCTCCAGGCTTTCAGGGCCCGGGTAGGAGGCGTGTCTTCAGTAGCCTCACCTGGAAGCTGCACATCAGGGTCTCGTCCACGCTCATCATGCCCCCCGCATTGTCAAACTCTCCACAGTAGTTGGGAGCCGAGAAAAGAGTCACCAGCTGCCGCTTGGCAAAGAACTCATAACCATCTTCTACCACCTGGGGGCGACAGAGATTCATGTCAAGAGTATGACATTTCATTTAAAGGTAGAATCTGTAATGCCGTCGAACAGCGACCTCTAGGCAAAAGAGCCCACGCTTGGTACTGCGATTTTGTTTACTCTTTTGTTTTGGTCCGATGTGTGGGTTGTGAGTTTAGTAACTTATTATACTGTGAATTTCTTCAAGGCCTCTCTAGGTAGAGCAGGGGTGGGCAATTATTTTCCCCAGGGGGCCGAATGAGCAACTGAAAATATGTTGGGGGGCCGGGCCAAAATTCCAAACTCAATTATGCATAATATACATTTTATTTCTATATAAAAAGCAGTAAATGGCATTGTTTTGACCCCTGGTAAGAGTGTATGTTATTATTTGGCAATTAAAAAGTGAAGTTAGCTTTCAAAAATATAATTTATTCAAATAGAATTTATTTCCAAAATGATAAACAAAATGTGAAACATTAATAACAAAGGGCATTTTGAGTTTCATATACTATTGAAACAAGGATTTTCTTAGCTTTCTAAAGACATCACATCATCTTATAGCAAAAATAAACAAGACATGGCACTGAACTGTGTAAAGAAAAGTGTACCAGTTTTGTAGCCTTTTTTTACTTTACATGCCTATATTAAACATTTAATGTTTTCAGAACTGTGCAAAAAAAAGAAAAAAAATATCAAGTGTCCCATTTCACTTGTTATATTTCCACCTTTTAGTGTTCTTCAGTTCTTTTTTTTTCATTCAGTGTGAGAAATCTAGTCTCTGTTGAGCTTTAACAAGTCCATCAAAGTCAGGTTGCATGTCTGAGGTGGAGATGCGAAGCACAGCTGCCAGATGTTCATCAGTGAGAGAGGATCTGTACCTGGACTTGGTAAACATCATGACTGAGAATGTCTGTTCACATATGTAGGTGGATCCAAAGAGAACCAACATCTTCTGAGCATGTCTCCTAAGCATATATTGTGCGTGTGAACGTTGACATGAAAAGAAAAAAGTAAAAAAAAAAAAAAAAAAAAAATATTAAATAAAATATTTTTTTTTATTTTTTTTTATTATCATGTAATCTTTCGCGGGCCGGTCAGAATCATCCCGCGGGCCGGATACGGCCCGCGGGCCGTACAATGCCCAGGTCTGAGGTAGAGCCTGAGGTGTGGCCAGCAGTAGCAACTCCTCCCCCCTGTACCTACTGAAATACAATTACAAACCAAACATCAGACAAAAACTATAAAAAAAAGCGCAGTATCATGTTGTCATCTTTTGCCTAGAGGTCGCTGTTTGACAACATTGCAGATTCTATCTTTAAGTTAGTATAGTTATTATGTGCATTATTGGAAAAATTACTATAACCCCCCCCCCTTTTTTTCCTCTCTTCCTCCGATTTTTCTCTGTTTTCTCCCCGTCCCAATTTAGTCGTTGTGCCAATTCCCCCCCTCCCCTACCTGGTTGTTGTGCGCATGTTCTCCTACTGGTCGGTACAAGGGAACCCTGAAGTATCCGCACACTTCCTCCGACACATGTGGAGACAGCCAGTGGCTCTCTTCTCACCTGGCAGCGAGGGCTCTCATTGGTGAAGCGTAACACGTGGGAGGTCATGCTGCCTTCATCAAGTCCTGCCTGCCTGTAACTGTTCCGCAACTGTAAGTTACTTCCGGGGTAGGCCTGATTGGCCCCGACAGGCACGTGACGCGCAACTTTCTCTGCCGCGCGGCACGCTCCGCTCCGCGGAGCGGCAGAGCTTGCGGAATTATGTTACCGCCCTAATCCGCCATGATTTTCATTCGGCGCTTCAGCTCACCTGGCAGAGCAGCGGTCCTGCGGTCCGTTGTTGACAAGTTCGAATCCCATCTAATTTTTTTTATTAACGTGATTTTTTTTTTTTACGTGTATTCTTTCGCCGGTTAAGGTTAGGCATGGTTAAGGTTAAGGTTAAGGTTAGGCATTGTTTCGGAGTTGGTTAAGGTTAGAACGGTTAAGTTTAGGCGCTGTTAAGGAGCTGGTTAAGGTTAGAGTTTGTGTTAGAGAATGGCAATATTCTTTCTATGGTTAAGGTTAGGCATGGTTAAGGTTAAGGTTAAGGTTAGGCATTGTTTCGGAGTTGGTTAAGGTTAGAACGGTTAAGTTTAGGCGCTGTTAAGGAGCTGGTTAAGGTTAGAGTTTGTGTTAGAGAATGGCAATAGACAGCCTATTTCCGCGCGACAGCTCTCAGCAGCCTCGTTGCGCGTCCTGAGTTTGCCGCGTCACGTGCCTGTCGGGGCCAATCAGGCCTACCCCGGAAGTAACTTACAGTTGCGGAACGGGTACAGGCGTCCTGCCTCCACTGAGCAAGTGCCCAGACGTGACCTGTAGGCGTCGCTGTCCACAACACCAGTTTCCCGCCCACGGCTTCCCTCCCCCTAACCCAGCCAAACGAGTTAGTATAGCGATCAGCCCAAGCCAAGGCAATGCTGACTCCGGGAGTCGAGACCGCAGCCTCTTGCATTGGTGACGAGCGCAATCTCCGCTACGCCACCTGACCGCCTATAACCCCTTTTACCAAAAGTAAAAAAAAAAATACCCTGATTGAACAATATTCTGCTAAAAAAGGAAAAAAAGTTTTAACTTTTAACATGAATTGTTATCAGATGTACTCCAAGTATCAGAAGTAGAAATACACACGTTGACGTGTATTTCAGCGCTCGGGCAAGAGATGGTCCACTTACACCGCTTCCTCTTACAGTTGGCTCCGATGTTCAAATTACAGCATTTTCATGGATGCAAAATCCTTTCTTCAAAGTAATTAGTAACTGTATGTGTTAAGATTAAGATGCATCTGGTGGGGTTAAACATTGAGACATTTCGCTTTGAGATGTATAAAGTGCCCTGAAATGCAAACGCTCACGTTTAGTAAAAGTACAAAGTATAAATTGAGTATAGGCAACAGAGTCCCTTATATGGCAGGGTCTCAGTCTGTTTGGCATCCAACAGAGCTAAGAAATTCTGATATCATTTTATAACCAGTATACCGGTAATCTCATAATCCCTCCTAATTTCCTGCCACCTAGCAGTAGTTCTCTTTTAACAACGGCTAATGGTAACATTTACCCTGTAGTATCCATGTACTGCATTTTTATTTTTTATTTAATGTAGGCCATAAATAATGATATAGTTATATCCATATAAAACGATGCAACAGAAACTTGAATGTTTAGTTTAGTTTGTTGTCGTTTGTTTCCATTCTTCTGGATCAAGGGATTTTCCCTCGAGCAACAAAGAGATTAACATTTTACTTTCAAACGGATGATTTCCCAAATATAATGCAATGGTTTGCTGCTCCCTTGTCATCTTGTAGGATGACTGAAGGCAGGACAGCGTGTTGATTTTGCAGGACAGTAAAGGAACACAATAAGTAAGAATACGGTTTACATAAAGGTATAAAGCATTTGATCAACATGTAGCTGGATTAATTAACACATTTCTTAAAAGCACAGTAGGTCAAAGAGGCCAAGTGACTGAGCAGCATAAACACTGCGGGGAGGATAAGAGGGGGTACCCCCCCCCCCCACGATAAACATGGTCAACATTACTTTAACCCTTTCACTACCATCCTAACCTTCTGTAGTGTGGTAGTGAAAGGGTTAATGAAAGGGGTTCCAGCATACTGCTTACAGGGGCCCCAATTCTGTCAGATATCCTTCACCAAAAGACACTAGAAATTAGTTTCACAGCCGTTTTTCTTTTTATGCTTTTGGTAGATTTGTATTTGTTTGTACTATCGGGCAGTCCGGTAGAGAGAGAGAGAGAGGAAGAACGGGAGACAGAACGGGGGACATTCGGCAAAGGACGCCGGGTCCGGGAATCGAACCCGGGTCGACCGCTTGGCGACGCAGAGTGTCACATGGGTCGCCACTTGGGTGCCCTCACAGCCGTTTTTTGAAGATCCTAGTTACGTCGGTCATAACCGACGTGATTGTGTGCGTGTGTCTGTGCGTCTTGTCCAGCCGTGCTACCTGGTGTGCTCTGCAGATGAGGTCCAGGTCGTGCCGATTGAGGAACTTGCTGACCACGTCGGCCCCGAAGGTGAAGGAGACGCCGCGGTCGTTCTCCCCCCAGCCCTGCACATCCTTGTCTGGGTCCGACCACAGCAGGTCACACAGCAGGCCTGGAGGAACCCGACATACACACAGGTTAAAAGGAACCCTCACTGGAGCACATGATGTCATTGCTGCGTCATCTAACAAGTTAACAGACACACACACACATACATGCGGACACACACACACACACACACACACAGCTGGGTATGTGTACCAAGTGTTTTGTCAGTTGGATGTACAGTGTACAACTAATGGCTTTTCAAATTTGTACACTTTGATTGCAGCGCCACTATTCTCTCCACAACTGATGTGAGATTTGGTGGAGGCTACAATATGTCTTTAAACTCTTCTCATCTTTTTTTGTGAATAGCGGCACCATGTGGCCAAATGACACAAAACCTGGCATACCGCTCTATCATGGAGGAAACTAAACCTAGCATACCTCTCTATCATGGAGGAAACTAAACCTAGCATACCTCTCTATCATGGAGGAAACTAAACCTAGCATACCTCTATCATGGAGGAAACTAAACCTAGCATACCTCTCTATCATGGAGGAAACTAAACCTAGCATACCTCTCTATCATGGAGGAAACTAAACCTAGCATACCTCTCTATCATGGAGGAAACTAAACCTAGCATACCTCTCTATCATGGAGGAAACTAAACCTAGCATACCTCTCTATCATGGAGGAAACTAAACCTAGCATACCTCTCCCCTATCAAAACCCAGCATGAATGAATGAAATGAATGAATTAATGAATTAATGAAAACTTTATTTAACAGATTGCAGAATGGGTACAATACAGTACGGCTCAATACATACAATTGTTAAGGGGATGCAGACCAGAGAAAGACGTTGGTCTTGTTTACATCAGGGTCCCCCATTTTCAATTCATAGCATACCTCTCCCCTATCATGGAGGACACTAAACCAAGCATACCTCTCCCTTATCATGGAGGAAAGGAAACCAAACCTAGCATACCTCTCTCCTATCATGAAGAAAACAAAACCTGGCATACCTCCCTATCACAGAGGAAAATAAACCTAGCATACTTGTCCCCTATCATAGAGGAAACACATTCATTCATAAGTAACTCCACTTCCTGTTTACGCTTTCCACCACCATATAAATCGTACAGAGCTTTAACTACAGAAAGAATTATATTTTAAGTCAGCAGTGTACTTTTTGACGAGGAACACAGCGGTGGTCTTAGTTTTCTGATGAAGGGAACACCACTTGGCAGGCCAGAAATATCTTTGTTGCTGAGGTAGGAAGCTTATGTTTTTGGCCAATCAGATGTTATCGCCTGCCAAGCCGTGTGCATGGGCTTGAACAAATTATGCAGAGCTTGCTGTATTTCTGTCGGCCAGGTAAAATCACTCTTGCTAATTTCTCCGAAGTTGCCTACTGCAAGCTTTAAAAAAAAATTTGACCTTAAAATCGAAAAGTCAAATCGAATTGGATTTGGAGAATCGAGACACCCATATTGCTTACTGTAGAGTGTTACCTCAAAGGGATTCTGTATATGCCCCGAAGAAGGTCTGATTGGCTGAAACGTTAGTTGAATTTCCACATCAAGGTAAAGGAACAAGAACCCCAGTATAGCTTGAGTAATTCTTTCCATATTCTAGATAGAATGAAATAGTTGGATGTGTGCAGGTAATGATTACAAATCACCAGACCCTGGTGATCATGTTGACAGCTGAGGGCACAAGGACGAATTTACCCAGGAAGAGAAAATGTGACTTTTAACCCTATTTGATCCAGATCTGACGGCCCTTCTGTTTACCCTGCAATGAAATAAACTGGGCATCTAATCTGGGTTACATATAGGATGGGGGGGTGGGTAATGTATGTATATTTTTTAGTCACCCTCCTTGTATATTTACAAATTTATTGATATATATATATAATTTTTTATTAATATGAGTGGGTCACCCTTCTTGATTATTTCCCCTGTTATTTAGACTGGGAGGCGGGGACTATAGGATGACAGACGGATGGATCACACGGTGCAGAAAGTGGGACTCAAACATCAAAGGTTGGAGAGTTGGCTACTAAAACACACACAGGATCCGACTTCATCATAGGTTGGAGATTCACCTACTCTCCTATATAAAATACATAGACACATTACCCCACACACACACACACACACACACACACACACACACACACACACACACACACACACACACACACACACACACACACACACACACACACACACACACACACACACACACACACACACACACACACACACACACACACACACACACACACACACACACACACACACACACACACAGGATCTGAGAATAGAGGCTTCCACGCTCTGGATGGTGATGACCTTATATGGACATGTGCTACTTCTAGCCCTGAGCCAGGGAGACTCGACTCGGTCAAGAGGAGCACGGACTTGGAACCAGTTCCATCGTCTTTTCTGTGACGCAAAAAGTACTTGAAACCTTTTTCTTTAGAGGGCTTAGGTAACTAAATCAAATGGCCATTTCAATGTACTGTATAATGATGTCACAATAACCTATGGGGTTCCCATCGATCTTTGTACTTTTTGACACAATAAAATGAATTAGAAGTTATACTACTACATTTGAGTGGTGATGGTTGTTGGTAAATCAACAACAGTAGAGACATTTATTAAATACTGCTCCTTGCTGGACAAAGTAGTGAAAAATGTACTACTTTAATTAGATAAAGAAAATAAATCAATCAATCAGCAGATGTATTGATTGTAAACACAGCACAACATTCTGTGTAATTTGGTCATGGCTTTGATATCACAGAAGGTTTTTCAGTGTTTTATTTTTTTTTTATTTTGGGTGCCCCCAAATTTTGTCATTTTAGTTTTCATTTTTGAGGACTGCATACTTTTTTTTGCAAATCAAAATACTATACTTTATACTTATAGCACATGCATGAGTCTCTTTTGAAAGATGACACTTTTTTTTTGTATCTACTTTTTCTCCCCATTTTCTATTTTTCTCCCTTCCCCAATTTCGTATCATCCAATTCTACCCTCCCCTGTCTCGAACGCTGTTGGCCATGCCTCCCACAAGCCGGCTGCAATGTGGACGAAGCCTTGCATCACGTGTCCTCTCCGGTACTCGAGGAGGCAGCCATCGCATCTTTTCACCTGAACAGCGCGATCTCTCAGCGGCGAGGGTCTGCGTGGGAGGGACATGCCGCCCCTGTCGCTTTCTGATTCTACTGCGCAGGCGCACCAACCGACCTGTAGGAGTCGCTGTCCACAAAGTCCGATCCCCACCCACCAGCTTCCCACCCCCTAATAATGCCAATTGTATTAGTATGAACGACCAGCCAAGCTGGTAGCAACGCAGAGAGCTGGGCTCGAACCCAGCATCTCCTGCGTTGGTGGCGAGCGCCTTGCCCACTGCGCCACCTAGCCACCCGAAAGATGACATTCTGAAGTTTCTGATACAATAAAGAAAACTCAGCTAATGAAATAGAGTAACATAGGTCTGAACTTGAGTTGTAGAAAAACGTGTTACTAAATGTTTTTCTGTAGTAGTTAGTAGTCCAGAAGTAGTATTTCCAAAAACATTGGTATGGCTGAAAAGACATGCTGGGTCCTGAAGACGTTTGTAATACAAGTCCAAAAACCCGTTCAGAAATGAGTGATTTGAAGCGGTTTTGGTAAAAGGTGAGAGGGCTCAGAAAACGATTTTCTCATAGCCTTCAATGCATTCGACAGAGAATTCTCTTCCTGTTTTGGCTTGTGACTTTTCACCTACATCCCTGATTCGCTCATTCCCACCTGGGGTACCATTGGAAATCCCTGCTCATTGGTTATTACAACCCTGTCTAATAATTTTCGAGATCGCCAAATGATTTACGGAGGTAGAGGCTTGAGAGTCGGGAGTGGTATTTGTACACATATCGGCATGTAACTCGAGAACCGCTGAACGGCTATCGACAGGCAACAAATAGGGCTTTAATTTTATATATATATTGTATTAAAAAATATGCACACCCAAGCCGCTAGAGGTAGCCAAAGTGCCGTTGGGAAAATCGTCCTCAAGAGGGCCCACATGTGGGCCGTTGCATGTTAACTCATTCAGGACCAACAACGCCCTCTGCTGATGGCCTTTCTGGGCCAAAGCTTTATCCAATGGAGAATAGGACTTATTTGCGAGAGCTTAAAACATATCAAATATAATAGCAATAGATCTAAATAACACAGTGATCGTCAATGAGTTGCTTCCAGTCAACATGCATGAAACAGATAATTTTTTCATACATACATTTCCATTTTATACCATGATGAATATCAATATATTTCTAGGGCGTTCTGTCTCATCTCAATAAACTCCAGCAAATCGAGTTAAGCTGTAAGGTCCCCCTATAGGGGGACCCTGCTTTTTTGTATCATAAATCGATCAATAGAGACCGTATTAGATCCCCAATTATCATATCATGGGGTATCATTGGAAAGCCACACTCATTGGCTACAACTCTATGCAAAGATTCTCGAGATCGCCAAATGATTGACGGAGCTAGAGCCCTGGGAGTCAGGGGTGGTAATGTGTACTTTTGCGTACTTTGGGGCACGCCTCACATATCGGCATGTAACTCGAGAACCGCTGAACGGATTTTGTCACCTGGAAGGGCAATTGACAGGCAACAAATAGGGCTTTAATTTTAATATTGTATTAAAAGAAATGCACACCCGAGCCACTAGAGGTCGGCAAAGTGGCATCGCGAATCGTCCTCATGAGGGCCCACATGTGGGCCCTTGGATGTTAAGAGGTTAATGTTTTTTTTTAGCCAAGAGTAAAGACCATAACCCTATCAAAACAGTAGTCAAAGTGTATATTTTCATTTTTACCGACTATTTATCGGAAATACGAATTTATCTAAAAAATGCTAATTATATCTCTTTTATCGTAAAACCGCAAGGAAATGACTAAATTCAGATTCAACCCTGCCATTGGAAAGAGGAGCCTTTTACCTATCCATAGATGTATGATTTGGCCATAATAAGGTCAAGGTCAAGTTCAAGGTCAAATATGAATTCATAATTAAAATCGATTATCATTTATTACTGTATCTACAAATCCTTCCTTTTAATAATCTTCTCTTTATTCATTTGCTTAGATTTTATTTTTTTACACTTGATCTCAATAAGGTGGTGAATAAGCTCAGTGAGCGAAATCTCTTACCCCGCAGATTTAACATGGTGTTATTCACCGTCAAAGATGCAAAAATAAATCATAATTTATATTCTCCTTTTCTTCATTACAATTTACTCAAGCCTAGTAACAGACACAATATTTCTGACACTGGAAATACATACCCCCAGGTCCCTAGATGTTCCTAGATACCAAGAACATGCAAATTGACCTTGCAGAAGTGGAACAATCTTCCATTTACTTAGGCATGTACCTTTAGGCGAAATTTCTGAAAATAGGGCTACCACTTAACAGGTTAAATGTATTTCCTTAGAAATCGTGCCATTTGTTGCTTGATTTATGAATAGTTTTCGAATAAACGCTAGATTATCGGTATTATATGTGTCCTCATGCACGAAGAGAAGCGGGGTCTGAAAAATCACTTCTCCGTACTTTGGTCGGCGCGAACCTCACACACACGTGCTCCAATGGCGGTGATAGGAACATCTGATTACCCCAAGATTCGTAACATAAAGGCCTTACCTCACATCGGATGTCATGCAAAAAGATTAATACAATTCCTGATCACCATTCCAAATATTTATCGCGTTTATTGATCCAACGTTATATCCAAAAACAGATCATCCACGCTGCTCCCATGTCCCGTCAATGCAATAGTATCCAGCTGCATGCTCGAGAAGTAAAACCTGGACCGGACTTATTTTTTTGATGCAGTCCCAGCCAATCCAATCCAATCCAATGATGTGCAATACCATCCGGGAGACGATAGGCGGCGGTATTTGCCCTTTGCGAGCTCAGACCCATTCCCAATGATAACGTCAGTCTGGATGGATGAAAATGAATGGATATCGCTAATAAAAGAAATATGGATTAAAACCCGAGATTTCTCGGGTTTGGCGCCCAGAGAATGGCGAGTTAACACGGACTATCTCGGGTTTGGCCTCCAGTGAGTTAAGATACATTTTTTGCTGCATTTTTTCAGCTTTATTGCAGATAGAACAGTCAGAGGAATCGGGAGAAGAGATGGGGGAAGACATGCAACACAAGTCCTAGGCCGGATTCGAACCCAGGACGATTGCAATTATGCTGCAAAGCGCAGCTACGTGGTGCAGCACAGTGGCGCCCCAGTATTTGAGTTTTGAAGAAAACCCACTGCCTCTGTTCAAAATCAAAAGTGAATTTACTTGCTCTGGTGAAGGCCTGAGCAATATATATCCATGATACAGGTGTTTATTGCCCATTTGTGTTACCATATCATAGTCCAAATTAATGCTAAGCAGCAAATATTTCAGATTAATCACAAAATTATTGGAAATATTTGAGAATGTTAGTTTGAGTTTATGCAAAACATTACCATGCAGTCCAGTACTGTTTATGATGTCAACTGTATGACAACAGTATATGTTGTGATGTTAGATAAAATGACAAGATGGCCATTTTCAAAAGGAGTCCCATGACCTCTCACCTCAAGATATCTGAATAGAAACGGGCTCATTGGAACCACACGACTCCTCTTTACAGCCTGGCTCATTTACACAGACAGTTATTTAGCATGTAGTACAAATAGCTTACTTTAGCCTTTTTTTTGTTTAAAAAAATTTATAAAAAAGTAATACACACTTCAACTGTAAAATATCACGCTTCCAGTACATATCTTATATCACAACTCTGATAACTAAAACTTTGACGGATCCTTGCTAAAACTTTGTGTGAATATTGGCAATACTTTCTTTTACTCCAAAATATCTGTATCGCCTCCCAAAAAGCCAACATGGCTGCAGTGACGTGTGTACCTGTGTCTGGCACGTCTGTAGGTCTCATGATGCGTCTGATCTGCTCCATGGACTGAAGGTCAGGAGAGAGACCTGTGGGACAAAACATCCAAACATTATAGTTCACACAATTCTTCCAAAGAACAAAAACAACAATATATATATATATATTATGTATATATATATATTTTTTTATATTCAAGTACTGAAAGGTTCTATCAAACAGTTCCTTTTTCTCCGTCAGGTAGAAGGTCTATTCTCTTTTTTTTTTTTTTAACTTACATTTTTTATTAACAATTATTTAGACAGACAGCACTTACAAAAAATAAATAATAAAAAATGAAGAGATTAGCATCACAATGAAAACAAAAAGAAAAAAACAGTGCACATAAATATTTACATGGGTATCACATGGTTAGTTGTCTGGTTCCCCTACTGTTGTTTTCTAGGTATTTGATACAAAGGCTGATTGTGTATCTCCCTTGAACAGGCATAAACAGGTAATTCCTACTCAGAGACAATAAATGCTGACTAAGGTTTGTATGTGTGATCTGGGTCGAGAGACCCTCCTTGAGTTTCTTTCTTCCCTTCTCCTTCGTCCTTTCTTTTTTTTTCTCTTGTTTATTAACTTTCACTTTGCCTTTTGTTTCACCCATACACAAACCACATCATCCCTGAATATTTAATATCACACCGTTAAACAGACATAAATAATAAGGTATAAAAGCATTCAGCACTTGTAATATCCCAAAAACAAAATAGAAAATATTAACTAAAGTACAGGTGTGTGACATGGGTTCATAGACCCTGCTTGAACATCTTTCCTCCTTTACCCTTCGCTCTCTTGTGTTGCATTTGGTTCTTCCTCTGTGATGTCGTTCTCGTTCCTTTTATAATCCTCCCACTTTCCCCATCTTTCCCCAAATTTCTCTTCCTGTAACCTCAGCATGTGTGTTATCCTTTCCATATCCTGTATTTCTTCCACTATTCCTACCCATTTTGCTATTGTCGGTGGGTCTTCCTTGTACCACAGTCTCGTTATTGCTTTTCTGCCCGCTATCAACATTATCTTTATTAAATATTTGTCCCCCCCTTGTATTCCCTCGTGTGTCAGGTCTCCTAAGTAAAGCACCAGTCCTGTTTGTGGTAGCCCGTATCCTAATATTCTGATCATTGCTTCCCCTATCTCCTCCCAATACCCCTTCAGCTTCTGACATCCCCAGAATATGTGCGTGTGATTTGCCCCCTCCTTCCCACACATCCTCCAGCATGCTTTTTGTGTTGGTGCATATTTTCCCTTCAGCTCTGGGGTTATAAAGAATCTGATTATGTTTTTCCATCCAAATTCTTTCCATATTCTCGATCCTGTTGTTGAATGTTGTACCTCGCATATGTTCCCCCATTCCTTCCCTGTTATTTCTATCTCTAGCTCTCTCTCCCATTTCTCCCTTATGTAATCGGTCGTGTGTCCCTTGCTGGTCATTATAGCCCGGTATATTGCTGATATTACTCTTCCTTGCCCCCCTTCGTATGCCCATACTATCATCTTTATTATTCCATTCTGTTCCTCGTCTTTGGCTCCCCTTATTTCTTTGTTGTAGTAGTCTCTAACCTGTAGATATCTTAAGTGGTCCCTGTTTTCTAGTCCAAATTTCTCCTTTAATTTTTGTAGTGTCTGCATTTCTCCCTTCTCTATCATTTTGCATATTGCTGTTGCCCCCCCCCCCCCCTCTCCCACCTTCTGAATCCATGGTCTAACCTCCCTGGTTTGAATCTCTTGTCATGTGCTACCCATCTCAGGACCCCTGACTGCTTCTCCAATTTGTGTGTTTTTACTACTCTGTTCCATATGGTCAAGGTGCATTTGGTGATTGGATCTAATAGTCCCTCTTTTTCTTTAAATAGTTCCCTATCCCCCACCAGAGCTTGTACCTTGTATCCCTCCCCTTCTTTTTCAATGTCTTTCCATCTTGCCTCATATCTGTCGTTACACCAGCACGTCACTGCTCTCAGTTGTGCTGCATAGTAATAATCTTGTAGGCTGGGTACTGCCATCCCTCCCTCTTCCTTTGGTAGTTGTAGTGTTTTATATCTGACCCGTGGTCTTCTCCCCGCCCATATGAACCTCGATATCAGTCTGTCCCACTCCCTGAATTGATTCTGTGGTATTTGTATGGGTAGTGACTGGAATAGGTACAGTAACCTTGATAGTATGTTCATTTTAATGACCTCTATTCTTGAATTGAAGTCCAAGGGCATTACTGTCCATCTCTCTAGGTCTCTCTTGATGTTCTGATTTATCTGTGTATAATTCGCCTCAAACAGTTTCTCCACCCCTCTCGTGATGTTCACCCCTAAGTATTTAATCTTGTCCATGTCCCATCTTATCCCGTACTGTTCTCTAATTTCCGTCGTTGGAGAATAGTTCCATGCTAAGGTCTGTGTCTTTGTCACGTTTAGTTTGTATCCTGAGTAGTGGCCATATTCCTTCAGTAGATCCATCAGTGCCGGGAAGCTCTTTTCTGGTTGCCTCATGTATACTATCACGTCGTCTGCAAATAAGCCTAGTTTATATTCCGTTCCCTTTATCCTTACTCCCTTGATGTCCTCGGTCTGCCTGATCAGTTGTGCCAGTGGTTCTATGAAAACGGCGAAGAGCGTCGGTGAGAGACAACATCCCTGTCTGGTAGCCCTCTCTAATCTGATTCTATCCGTCAAGCTGCCATTCACCTTAACCCTCGCTGTCGGCTCTTGATATAGCGCCTTGATCATCTTCATCGCCCTCCCGTTCAGTCCGAACCTCATCAATGTTTTATATAAAAATGTCCAGCTCACACTGTCGAACGCTTTTTCTGCATCTAGGCTAATCAGTACCGCGCTACCCCCTTGTTTTTGTATCTCCTCTACTATGTGTAATGTCTTTCTCACGTTGTCCTGTGTCTGTCTCCCTTTAATAAATCCAGTTTGATCTTCATCTATAATGTCTGGCATAAACGTCTCAAATCTTTTTGATATTATCGATGTATACATCTTGTAATCTACGTTGAGTATGGACACAGGTCTGAAACTACTACATAATTCCCTATCCTTCGGTATCGTGGTGATTATGGCTTCCTTCCACGAGGGGGGCATTTTCCCCTCTTCCATCGTGTGTCTGAACGCCGCCCCTAACATGGGTGCTAATTCAGTTCTAAATGTCTTGTAGAATTCCGATGGGAATCCGTCGCTCCCCGGAGACTTGTTGTTTTTAGCTCTACTAATTGCATCTTCCAGTTCTTGTTCCGTAATTATTTTATTTAACTCTTCATTCTGTTCTTTCCCTATCGATGGTAACTCTAGCTTCTCCAGATATGTTTCTATTTCCTCTTCTCCCGCTGCTTTTGGCTGTGTGTATAATTTCTCATAGTATTCTCTAAATGTCCTCTCTATTTCAGCTGGG
This sequence comes from Notolepis coatsorum, assembly GCF_963971535.1. Lineage (NCBI taxonomy): Eukaryota > Metazoa > Chordata > Actinopteri > Aulopiformes > Paralepididae > Notolepis > Notolepis coatsorum. The sequence continues at coordinate 110,023,853 of NC_140165.1, forward strand.
TCCCTCAATATTTCATTAGTCTTTGTATCCCTTATTGTGTGTATCGTGTTCAACTTCTGTTGCGTTCTAATTCTCCTAGCCAACAGTCTGGTCGCTTTTGGTCCCCCTTCATAGTACGTTTGTTTCATGAACCTCGCTTTCTTTTCTATTTCCGTCAATAATTCCCTATTTATCCTGGCCTTTACTTCTTTGATTTCTCCGAGCGTTTCCTGTTCTTTTGATATCTGGTGTCTCCCCTCTAGAGAAGGTCTATTCTCAGTGTTGTGTTGGAAGCCATGTCAGAGGATGTAGATAAAATAAATAAAATGATGCGCTCAGTGCTCCAAGGTGCTTTGGGTGAAAGCATCCACTAAGCAGCATGTTGTATTGTTCCCATCAATCATCTTATGACTTATAAAGGGGAAAACTACAGACTTTCAGCTATGAATTATGTTATTATTCCTGTGGCCCCAGGAAAGATGGGGCAGTCTTAGGTAATATTCACTATTTTCTCCCACAGCCAAAACAAGGAGGGGAAATCCATCCCACCGCCTGAACTGCGATGTCACAGCAATGTTAAGCTTCATAGTGCAGTGCCCGTTTGGAGCGTGTGCCTGCTTGGAGCGTTCGGTTGGACACGATTGGTTTCGAGTGGCCTGCTGATTGGCTGACTAACCTCCCTACGACCAATGAAACAACTAAGAGGGCCTTGATTAAGTAATTTCACTACTAATTCGGTCATACTGTGCCCAAAGAGAGGATTCATTTCTCCACCGTCTCTTATAATGTGATCCGCTCTAGTGTGGAAGTCGATTTAGCTGACATCACATAAAGCTGTATTCTTATTGGTAGCTTTTGTAAGGTCAGTGGCAACAGAGTTCAAAGTTGAAATAATTTTAACTTTGAGCGCAGAGCTTGGTGGAAATTTCGAGCGGTGCACCACACCATGGGTAATGCTGCCGCCTAGTTGGGGGCCACTGCTCTCCCCATTGTTTTTTTTTTTTTTTTTTTTAGTCTTTTTCCCCCTCCATTTTCCTCCGATTTTCTCCCATCCCAATGTTAGTCGTATGCCAATTCCCAGTCCCTTCCTGGTCGCTGCGCTTTACCCCCCACAGTCAGATCATTTGGGAGAGTGGAGGCTACCACGTGCTTCCTCCGACACACGTCCAGCCAATCACCGCTTCTTTTCACCTGGCAGCGCGGATTCTCATTGAGAGGGCGTAGCGTGTGGGAGGACCACACTATCCCCCTCACGTCCAATCCGCGCTTAGCAGGCGCCCCGACCGAACTGTAGGAGTCGCTGTTTACAACGACCCGGACCCACCCCGCCAGCTTCTCCCACCCTCTGATACAGCCAATTGTATCAGTGCAGACGGCCAGCCAAGCTGGTGACAACCCCGGAGCTGTGAGCTGGATTCGAACAGGCGAACCAAGCTCACAGCTCCGGGGCTGGTGACGAACGCAATCTCCGCTCGACCACCTAACCGCCTTGCTCTCCCCATTGTAAGACAATGGCTCAGCAATGGTAGAGGCCTTTAGTGTTGAGCGGACACACTCTTGCCAACTGGTATGGGGTAGTTAGCAATCAAGCTAATCTATAGAGTTATGTTACGGAGGGTATCCACAAGTCAGAGAGAGGGGCAATTGAGGGTGGTGGTGTCCACAACGTCAACATTTTACCAGATTATTCTCATCATCACCTTGTCAGCAGATTAACAGGTCAGTCTAACATGTGTCAGTTCTTCATCATACGCCCGTACCTCCGTGACAGCAGAAGATCTTCTCGTCCACTATGGCGGCGATGGGCAGGCAGTTGAAGCAGTCGGTAAACGTCTTCCACAGTTTAATGTTGAACCTGCGTTTACCTAGAGAGAGAGAGAGAGAGAGAGAGAGAGAGAGAGATCAGAACAAACTCCCATTTCTAAAACGTTGGTTTATTTGTAGTGATTTCAATATCAAAATAATCGTGATGATGATTTTTGCCGTAATCGAGAAGCCCTACTAGCTCCTATAAATGTCATGTGAAGGAGAGGGGAGAAGGCTGGTTTTACTCTGAGCTGTGCCCTACTAGCCAGCTCTCTGGTTGGTTCTATTTCAGCTTGGAGCAGTGGCTCTAACCTCTCTCTCTAAAGCTGTGAGTGACACACTCTGGTGAAACACTCAATTCCAACACAGCCAATCACCGACCGATCTGAAACAGTGCAAACCTGCGACAGGAGGAGATTGCGAAACATAAAGAGCTGCTGGCCAAGGAGCAAAATGTACTTATCGTCATTTCATTCCATAGAGCAGCATCAACATAGCGAGTAGCCAAAATGAGGAGTACTGAGGATAAATCGACATTGTAAGTAAATATCCTTACAATAAGTAGCAGAGAAATAAACACATAAGAACCGTACATGTTCTAGGTCTATTAGATTACAATTAGTGCTGTCAGGCGATTAAAAAGATGTATCTAATTAATTACAGGATTTGTAATGAATTAATCGCATTTTAATCACATAACCATTTTAGGCCTGATATTCTATAATCATATTTCAAATGGCATGTGTCCGGATGGCAGAATTCAGTACTGTATCTACAAAACCTTCTGTTTAATCATCTTCCCTTTATTCATTTGCTTAGATTTTTCAGGTTTGGTACATTTTAGCATGGTGTTATTCACAGTCAAAGATACATTTTTTTTTTAATTGATATTCATTACAATTTACTCAAGCCTAGTAACAGACACAGTATTTCTGACACTGGGAATACATTCCCCGAGATCCATAGATGTCCCTAGAATCTGATACCAAGAACATGCAAATGGACCATATTAAAAGAAAGTCTGTAAATGTGTATTCTACGTTCTTATGGAATGAATGAGATAAAAAAAATATTTAATATATTTTTTAATTAATTAATTTCGAGGACATTTTCACAACACGATCATTTGCTGTGTAATTAATTAATCTAATTAACGCGATAAACTGACAGCCCTAATTACAATCAAATCAGATTTTTCCGCTTGCGCTCTATAGCTCGCTCCGTCTGTCGGTCGGTCTGCCCACAAAGGTTTCCCCATCCTCTAGTGTGGGGTCGAGCGCACGTACGTACTGTATGAATCTGAGTTGCACCTCCGCCGCGCGTGTGTGTGTTTACGAATGTCAACAACAACACAAACATCCACACCCGTGGGTTTGATCTGCAGCGGTCTCGGCGGCGGCGGCGGCGGCACTCACACTCGTCGTAGAAGCCGTAGATGCGGTTGATGGAGGCACACTCGTGGTTGCCGCGCAGCAGGAAGAAGTTCTCCGGGTATTTGATCTTGTAGGCCAGCAGCAGGCAGATGGTCTCCAGGGACTGCTTCCCTCGGTCCACGTAGTCCCCCAGGAACAGGTAGTTGGCCTCCGGGGGGAAGCCGCCGTACTCAAACAGCCTCAGCAGGTCTGTGTACTGTCCATGGATGTCACCTAGAGAGAGAGAGAGAGGGAGAGGGAGAGGGAGAGGGAGAGGGAGAGGGAGAGGGAGAGGGAGAGGGAGAGAGAGAGAGAGAGAGAGAGAGAGAGAGAGAGAGAGAGAGAGATTGGGGCATTGAGTTTATTAGGATCCCCACTAGCTGTTGCATGACAACAACTAGTCTTCCTGGGGTCCACACAAAACATAAAATTCGACAATACTTTTACAGAACAGTAAATAAATTGCAGAACATAGTGGTGTGACAGAGACAGAGAGAGATATTGGGGCATCGTGGTGTGAGAGAGAGAGGGAGGCATTGTGGTGTGAGAGAGAGAGAGAGAGAGAGAGAGAGAGATTGGGGCATAGTGGTGTGAGAGAGAGGTTTTCAAAAATGGAGATTGGAGAGTAATGATTGCTCTACTTTCAGAAAGTACACCGTTAATGCCAGTCGCAGGGATTTAACTAAAGGGAAACTTTCGGAGCCTGAAATGAGTGTCGGGACGGGGTGGGGGTGGAGGGGTATGTTAAAACAGCGTTCGGCCTTGGTAAATAAATAGTCAGCATATCTGCCTGTTGGTGCGAAATACATTCTGGGTTACTTGGCTGTCCCAGAGGATCCATCCGATGAATTCAGGAAAAGAAGGCTGCATTTCTCAACTGCATTTGAAGGAGCCTTCAAAATGGGACAGCCTCCCCCGAGTCAGCATTGCCTGCGGCTTGGGCCAGTCGTCATTCTATCTCAATTGGCAGAGGTAGCGGGTGGAAAGTCGATGGGTGGGGATTGGACGTTGTGGACAGTGACGCCTGTACAGCAGAGACAGGAAGTATCGGGGGCAGCGTGAGCCTCCCACGCGTTACTCCTCGCCACTGAGAGTCGGCGCTGTCTGGTGAAAAGATGAGACAGGCTGCCTCCTCGTGTACCGGAGGGGACACGTGATGCAAGGCTTCTATCCTCACTACAGCCGACCAGTGGGAGGCATAGTCTAGCAACGTTCAAGACAGGGGAGGGGAGAATTGAAGGGGAGAAATTGGCGATACGAAATTGGGATTGGAGAAAAATAGAAAAATAAGGAGAAAAAGTGGACTTAAAAAAACAATGGGACAGCCTTGGTTGCACTGCTGTGATGAAAATGCAGCCTTTGAAGGTTATGACCCCTAAATTGAGACACGGCTAATGACCTATGGTTTAGATTTAGAAGTGCTTTCAGACAGACAGCAGGCCTAAGCCATAGCATGACGACACAGTATGCTGAAACTATACACAATAGAATGTTAAGGCAAAAAATTATATTAGATCTTAAACAGATTGTTAAACGCTTACAAATCAAGATAGAAATGTGGGACCCGTGTAGATTATCAACACGTAATATCTGTACTATCTACTGTATGCCAGACTGATGTAAAAGATGTTTTTTTTTGTTTTTGAGACATGTTGGGATTGTAAAAAGTAAAGGAGGAACCAGAGTGAAAAGGGGGGCGGTTTCAATGAGATGACTGACGGTTCTACTGACCACAGATTTTGAGTGGAGCCTCCAGCTCCAAAAGGATTGGCTGGCTGAGGAAGATCTCCCGGGACTTGATGCAGAGCCCTCGTACCTCCGCCTCCGTCATCTGGACTATCTTCCCCGGGCGACATCCTCGCACTGGAGGGGAGAGAGAGAGAGAGAGAGAAAGAGGGAGGAAAAGGAGAGGACGGGATTATATGACAGTATTAAAGAGTGACCTCTTCTTGATTGATTGACAGGCAGTTAGTTGGATTTCAAGGAAGATAATTTCCAATCATTTTGAAGCCCAAGGGCCAATGTTCACACGGTTCCAGCGCACTCTTATCGTGCTCTACGTCACATTGGACTACATTGGATACCTTTAAATCCTGTTACACTCAACACATTCTAAAGTCGCTTTAATTCACACCTAGACTTGGATTCGTGGGGGGGGGAGGGGGGGGGACATTGTTAGACTGCATTTATATAGTGGTTTTATCCAAAGCGCTTTACAATTTATGGCTCACATTCACCCGTTCGCTCACACATTCACACACTGACGACGGAGGCAACCATACAAGGTGCCAACCTGCTCATAGGGAGCACTTAGGGGGTTAAGCGTCTTGCTCAAGGGCACTTCGACACACTGCCGGCCGGGAGGAGTTGGAATCGAACCGGGAACCTTCAGATTACCAGACTGTACCTGGGATTGATGCATTTTTCATCTAGTTGGGTTAGCTTTCACACTGTACTGTGTCAAGCCCATCAAACACTGGAAACAAATAGTCACACAGTCGTCTATTACAGCGGTTCTCAAACTGCGGGTCGCGACCCAAAGTGGGGTCGTGGTTAGGTGACAGTGCATTGGCAAGTAAAATAAATAATATTTTTGTACTGTTCTGGCAACATATTTTGGCTAAATATGCCTCATTTTATAAATGTGTATTGATAACAGTGCTGTAATAAAAGAGAGAGAGAGAGAGCTCCCCCCCCGATCCCTCCCACCCATTCTAACCAGCGAAGCTAATGTCTTCTCTATGTGTGAGTCGGTTGGCTAGCTAGCGGCTAACGTTACGTTAGCGTTACGAGGGTACATTGCAAAGCGTATTAGAAGCATTGAAGTTTTTAGTGCACATAGAAAACAGAGCGGGGGGAAACTAAAGCTGGGATTTATAAGCACTATGCTTATAAAGAGCTATGCTGTCGAACACTTTTGAGGAAGTGCTGAGATTGGAACAGCTGTCGAAACCGCTTCCGCATTATTTCCACTCGCTGCTCATATAAACGTATCACAGTTGATTGTGGGCGGGCGGTGGCAGATCAGAGTTCTAACACATATTCTCACACCAGGGTTAGAAATTTAAAAAAAAATCCCGGGGCTTTTTTTGCCCCCCTTAATAGATTTTCGGGGGCTCTTTTTTTATTTCGGGGGCACTGAATTTTTTGGATGAAAATGAACAAAGATTATAAAACATTGTCGACACTTTATTTTACAGTCTTCGTCCCTATGTTTGATAACGTAATGTTAATGTCTCCATAAATAGGGCTCTACGCTAACCTTTTTCCCAAGGAGCACAATACAAATTTAGGAGCACACAAAGAAATTTAGGAGCAGTGAAAATAGTTCAAGTAACAGAGTTTATTAACAAACTATTTATTACATGCATATTATACTGTGCGTGTGCATACTAGGGATGGGCGTGAGTAATCGTTACTCGTAGCTATGAGAAAAATCGGAATTATTAATAATTTTTATGAAGAAAATATATAAATAATTTTCTTTTTTTTTACATATTTTTTCACATGTATGTGTAAGATTATAACTGTTTGTTGGTTTCCTTAAACATATATACATGAATGAACAAAAAGTAAAAAAAAAAAAAAAAATGGGTAATACACGATCACTCGGGTATAGCATGCGATCAATCGATCTGGATTTTTCTTTTTAATGCCCATTCCTAGTGCATACTAAGGGCTAAACATCTGTGCAAAGTGTCAGGGGCTTTTCTTGCCCCCCTTAACTGATTTTCGAGGGCATTTGGTCAATTTTCAAGGGCATTTTGCCCAAAGCCCCCCTTAATTTCTAACCCTGTCTCACACGTCACAGATTGACACAGATCGATTCAGAATGGCTTAGTTCAGTGGGGGAGGTTCCTGCCTCAGCTATACTGAAGAAACAGGACTGGGTAGAGATTTCACATCTAGGTCAGTGTTGATACAACCCCACATTGCTAGAAAACAATGCAAACCACTGGAAAACCACTAAGATAGGGGACCACATCAAACAAGAGGTGGACGCAGGCAAATACTGCGGCATGGTCATGCTGGACCTACAAAAGGCCTTTGACACGGTCAATCACTCCATTCTGATTGACAAGCTAAAAGCAATTGGTTTTGATAGTCTATCAGTGAGCTGGATGCAATCCTACCTTGAGGGGAGGGAACAGATGGTGGAGGTAAACGGTACCCTATCCCCCCCCCTCACAGTGAGCTGTGGTGTTCCACAAGGAAGCATACTAGGACCGCTACTGTTCCTAATTTATGCAAATGACATGTCGTCAGCTTGTGACTGCAACTTGTTCCTGTTTGCGGACGACTCAGCCCTGCTGGTCTCTGACAAGAACAAGTTACAGGTTGAAAAAACCCTCAGCTCGGAACTAGGCAGAATCTGCATATGGCTCGCTGATAACAAACTATCATTACACATGGGCAAAACAGAGTCCATTCTCTTCGGTTCAAATAACAAACTCAGCAAGACCGACGGCTTCTCAGTTACAGTGGGTGACAATATTGTCACAAGGAAAGATGAAATTACCTACCTGGGGTCCATCCTAGAGGCTAATCTCTCCTGTGACAAAATGGCATCCAATGTAATAAAAAAAGTCAACCAACGAACTCGATTCTTGTACCGGATCTCCTCTCTGGTAAACAAGAACACCCTGAAGACTCTGGCAGGAGCACTCATTCAGGGGTACTACGACTATGCTTGCACCTCATGGTACCAAAGCACCTCAAAGGCGCTAAAAACAAAATTACAAACATCTCAAAACAAACTGGTCAGACTACTGCTTGACCTTACTCCTAGAACCCACCTCACCCCTGCCCACTTCGACAACCTAGGATGGCTTAGAGTAGACGACAGAGTACAACAACTTGCAATGGGCCTGGTCTACAAGATACACTACACGACCAAGGTACCCATGTACATGTCAAAATACTTCCCAAAGGTCAGTGAATACCACGATCACAACACCAGAGGGAGCTCCACAAATCATGTCAAACCCAGATTCGGCTCAAATAAGGGACTAAACACGTTTCGCAATTATGCCACATCAATGTGGAACGCCCTACCCAAAGCTGTAAAGGAATGTGGATCACTACCCACTTTCAAAACCTCTCTCAAGGGACACCTACGGGAGACTGCAATTCAACACTGGCCCCTGTAAATATCCTAACCCAATCATTCCAACCCCCTCCAATGTACAGTCATTTACCTAGTATGGTTTTGTCAATAGTTCAATGTACAATTGTGTTTGTTTGTACAGTGTCTCCTCCCCCCCCCCCCCTCAATGTACAGTGTTACTTGTTTATACAGTATGCCCCCCGCCCCCCCCCCCCCCCCCCCAACCACCTCCAATGTAAATTACCCAGTATGGTTGTCAATATCCCAATGTACCCAACCCCCCCCACCCAACCTCCAATGTACAGTTTCTACGTCAAATGTATATACTCCCTTTTCTTGACTCCTTCTGTATCACAAACAGTACTGTATTTGCAAATCTGGTATGTCATAAATGTATAGATGTAGCAGTACTGACTATCTGTATGTCATGTATGTCATATATGTCTATATGAATTGAAAATGGGGGACCCTGATGGAAACAAGACAAACGTCTTTCTCAGGTCTGCATCCCCTTAACAATTGTATGTATTGAGCCGTACTGTATTGTACCCATTCTGCAATCTGTTAAATAAAGTTTTCATTCATTCATTCATTCACCTTTAAAAGTAAAAGTCCAGTACGTGGAACCATGTGATCTCCACCTTGGCTTGTTGCACAAATGTTGTGAAATACTACACGTGGGTTTTTAGACCAGCTGATGGTGGATACGGGCGCCAAAGGTTTAGAGGAGGGGATGTAAATAGCCTGAATGGGCGTCGCCGATGCCGACCATGTGTTTTTAGAGAAGCTTGCTGTTGTGCGACTATACGGGAGGAGGACAAATGGTTAACGGACTGCATTTATCTAAAGCGCTTCACAACTTATGCCTCACATTCACCCGTTCACTCACATTCCATCACACCGAGGGCGGAGGAGGTGCTGACCTGCTAGTCGGGGACAGTTAGGGGTTAACGTGTCTCGCTCTAGTCTAGGACACGTCCAACACACTGCCGGGAGGAGTCCAGAATCTAACCGCCAACCTTCCAGATGACCAAACTCCTGAGCTGCCGTCAGTCACCACCCGGACAAGAACGAGAGCCGAGACCACAGGGCTCCACACAACTACAGTAATGAAGCCACAGGGCTCCACACAACTACAGTAATGAAGCCACAGGGCTCCACACAACTACAGTAATGAAGCCACAGGGCTCCACACAACTACAGTAATGAAGCCACAGGGCTCCACACAACTACAGTAATGAAGCCACAGGGCTCCACACAACTACAGTAATGAAGCCACACAGGGCTCCACACAACTACAGTAATGAAGCCACAGGGCTCCACACAACTACAGTAATGAAGCCACAGGGCTCCACACAACTACAGTAATGAAGCCACAGGGCTCCACACAACTACAGTAATGAAGCCACAGGGCTCCACACAACTACAGTAATGAAGCCACAGGGCTCCACACAACTACAGTAATGAAGCCACAGGGCTCCACACAACTACAGTAATGAAGCCACAGGGCTCCACACAACTACAGTAATGAAGCCACAGGGCTCCACACAACTACAGTAATGAAGCCACAGGGCTCCACACAACTACAGTAATGAAGCCACAGGGCTCCACACAACTACAGTAATGAAGCCACAGGGCTCCACACAACTACAGTAATGAAGCCACAGGGCTCCACACAACTACAGTAATGAAGCCACAGGGCTCCACACAACTACAGTATGTAATGAAACATACGGCGGGTCTAGTTGAGATTCGGTGGTGGCTGGAACGCTGAGTTTTCTGCATTAATGCCACTCAGTGGAGGGAGGGAGGGATGGGGATCAGTGACGTTAACCTCATTACAGAATAAACCAGAGCCAGGTGGACTCTGCCTCACAGAGGCGTTTTAACATCTGGTTCAGTTCATGACAACAGGTGGAAGTGTGGCAGTGTGTGTTTAAGTGTGTGTGTGTGTGTGTGTAGACCCATGTGCAACATGACATGGCTATTTCTGCCCCCCCAAGCCCTTAAGCAAGGACGATAAACATCCAGCAACACTTACACCAAACTAAATAGACCAAACGGTCCCGTAGAACTGGTCAGGCACGCGCTTGCAGAGTGATGCCAGGCCAAGCTGGGCTATAATGTGGTCTGTCCCAAGGGTTGGGTTTCACAGGTAGAGACAAATCACACAAGTTATTCATGAAAAAAAATGAAATATGAATTGGACTACCAGTAAAAAGTTTAAAAAAAAATACATAAACAAATCAACAACATTATATAAACTGAAAACACATTACTGTCTGGTTCTAAACAATGAACCCTGGTTCACAGGCAAACTCAAGACAGCCAAGAGGAGAAAGAAGAGGTGTTCATGAGGAGATGTTGACTCTATTCTGTCAGAGATCAAGGATTGTTTTCATGCACTATGACCCAGTGTACGTGTGTATATATATAATATGTGTGTGTGTGTGTGTGTGTGTGTGTGTGTGTGTGTGTGTGTGTGTGTGTGTGTGTGTGTGTGTTGCAGGGCTGCGATCACTGCCCCCCGCCCCTCTGCAGTTTGCACTACAGCAGAGCAGTGACATCATCTGAAACAACGTCACAAACCCCCCCACCCCCCCTGTCAATCCAAAGACTGCTCAGCCCACCAGTCCATTGTGAGAATTAGGCTACCAGTTGTTTCAAGTTTCTTTAATAGTTGTCATACAGAAGTACAGAATACTTTTATACAAAATGCTTCTTTATGTTACGCTCCAGAGAAGCATTTTGTATAAAAGTATTCTGTACTTCTGTATGACAACTATTAAAGAAACTTCTGAACACTGAAACAACCTCACAACCCCCCCCCCACCCCCCCTGTCAATCCATAGCCTCAGCCCACCAGTCCATTGTGAGAATTAGGTTACCAGTTGTTTCTCGGCAATGGTCCGATTTGTTTAATTATAGCAAGGTATCGGAACCAAATATGACAATGATATATAACAGTATCCTTGACGGTTGAGCACTTTCATTCACACTCAAAGTGATTTGGATTGACGGCAAAACAGTTCAGTGCAATGGTTCAATTATTTAAGTGTGTATTTTGTGGATCGAGGGGTACTGGTCATGTACTGTAGCCCTCCAAACAGAGTGTTTTCAGATGCCGACTCGGAAACGAATGGGTGGGCTTATGAATGCATAGCACTGATCTAACAATAGCCAGAAACATTAGAACTCACGTTGATTATTTAAGCCTCACACCAACTGGTGAAGAACAGTCTTTATATACGGCATAGTGGCACGAGAAGACACTTCACCTACTGCCCTTTCAGCACAAAATACTCCTCAGCGACCACGAAACCTGAGGAGGAAGGTGTATGTGAGAGAGAGAGAGAGAGAGAGAGAGAGAGAGAGAGAGAGAGAGAGAGAGAGAGAGAGAGAGAGAGAGAGAGAGAGAATGTATATGTGGGCAAGTATGGTGTACAGTATGTTTGTGTATGTAAGAGAGAGTGTGTGTGTGGTGCTTCCAGGAGTGATTTCACACCCTGTGCTTGCTGTTCTGTGTTGGCTCAGCTCAGCTGACAGGGACGCCCAATATAGGTAACACACTCTGGAAGGATCCTTTACAACATATGGACAAAATAAATGATATGGACAGATACACAACAACACACACACACACACACACACACAGCCAACTGCTGATCCAGTGACCTTGACTTCAGAGTACCACTGTGGATTTAGTAGGAGAGACATCCCATCACCACTTTATACTGTCATCACTGCATTGCAGAGAGAGAGAGAGAGAGAGAGAGAGAGAGAGAGAGAGAGAGAGAGAGAGAGAGAGAGAGAGAGAGAGAAATAGACGAGAGCTAGGGAGGGCGGCACCAAAGTCAATCACCATGGCAACCCAGTGGCAGGTCATCATCGCCACACTGAAAAGGTGTTGATGAGTGTTGCTATGGCTGTGAGGAAGGAGCTGATTCACAGACAAAGAGGCTCCTCTGTTCAGCCCACGTGTAACATGTGTGTGTGTGTGTGTGTGCCCCTTGTCGACGGTGGCCCGCCCCCACACACACACACACACACACACACACACACACACACACACACACACACACACACACACACACACACACACACACACACACACACACACACACACACACACACACACACACACACACACACACACACACACACACACACACACACACACACACACACACACACACACACACACACACACACACACACACACACACACACACACACACACACACAATAGGGCAGACACACACGCAGGTACACTCACTTACTAAACACACACAATAGGGCAGGCACATACACAGGTAGGGACACTAGGGCTGGGCAATTAATCCAAGTTTGTCTTCCCTCTATCATGAAAAGATAATCAAGATAAAACTATTATTGTGCTGCATGCAGTGTTGCGCTCATTTTGTCTTGTGTTGTAAATGCAGCGCACACTTCCTTCACAGTGATGCGCTCCGCCCCTCCCCCCTCAAGCCCAAACAGTAGATTCAGCTCGTGTTGAGAGGGAGGAGGGAGCCACGGAGCGCTTACACTGTAGTTATTATTTGAAACGTCTTTGGTGATGTAGTAGATGACAGGAAGGCAGCCGGTTTATGATTTTTGCCATAATCGGGGAGCCCTGGCCTGAGGGACACCCTTCTAAACACACAACTCAAAAACACACAGGCAGGTGCACACATTTATAAAACACACAACTCAAAAACACACAGGCAGGTGCACACATTTATAAAACACACACAACTCAAAAACACACAGGCAGGTGCACACATTTATAAAAACACACAACTCAAAAACACACAGGCAGGTGCACACATTTATAAAACACACAACTCAAAAACACACAGGCAGGTGCACACATTTATAAAACACACAACTCAAGAACACACAGGCAGGTGCACACATTTATAAAACACACAGGAATGCATGAACAGCAGCACATAGGTGGATGTTTATACAGCACATAATTACACAATCTCATAGATTTACACACACATGCATGTGCACACAGACACAGTTTGCTGGCAGTTGTCGCCACTTGCATCGATGAGAAATGACTGCATCAATGCTTCGAGACATTTCATTGATCATGGCAGTTACATACAGTCTAGTCTGATGATAACACTAAAGAAGAATCATTTCACTCCGAAGTGTTAAGATTGTTCACAAATGCGGGGCGGCTACGTGGCGTAGTGGGCAAGGCACTCGCCACGAAATGCTGGAGACGCTGGGCTCGTCAGTTCGAGCCCAGCGCTCCACATTTGCTTTCAGTTTAGCTGGTCGTCCGCACTAATACACATTGGCCGTATTAGGGGGTGGGAAACTGATGGGTGGGGATCGGGCGTTGTGGACAGCGACTCCTACAGGTCGGTTGGTGCGCCTGCGCAGTAGAATCAGGAAGTGTGGGGGTGCAACGTGAGCCTCCCACGCGTTACTCCTCGCCACTGAGAGATCGAGCTGCGCAGGTGAAAAGATGCGACTGCTGTTACCTCAAGTACCGGAGGGTTGAATGAAACAGCGTCCGTGACAGGGGAGGGTTGAATTGGATGATACGAAATTGGGATGGGAGAAAATATATAGAAAAATGGGAGAAAAAGTGGACCACAAAAAAAAATATTGTTCACAAATGCTCGACACAAACCCATTTGAAGTGCATGGTTTAGCTCCATGTCAGTGTGCATTCATGGGAAAAATAAAACTTAGAAGTAAATGTTCAATTGTCCGTTTTTCTTTTTAATGAAAAATAAATAAGTTTAGATGCACTGATTAATCGATAAAATAATTGGATGAATCGATTACATAGATAAATCACTAGTAGCAGCTCTAGCCTTGTTTGAAACATGGGGGAAAGGTTTTGCATCTGACTGGTGCAGATCTTAACAAAGCCTTTCTTTGGGAATCTCTCCACGTTCCAATTCATCCATCCTAATTTGGCCATACCCTGGTGTACCGTGTCTGTGTCTGTGTCTGTGTCTGTGTGTGTGTGTGTGTGTGTGTGTGTGTGTGCATGCATGTTTCCGCAAACTCTTGGGGGTTGGGCCACACTCAGACTCCTTCAAACGGATCACTATCCCTCTCACTCATCCTGCTTGCTAAAGATCACTGCACTGCAGCCCTCTGTTCTTCCATCACTCTCTCTCCCTATCCTGCTCAACCCCCCCCCCCCCATTTATCATTATGTGCCGAGTTGTTTGGGGTTGAAATCAGTGGCGTAATTCCATTAAATGGCAAGGTATGGCAAGGAGGGAGGGTGGGGGTGAAGCACAGTGAAGCACAGTCCCCCCTTGGATTTTTTTTGTCAAATCAGTTGTGCAATAGTAACTTTTGATGAGTTGTTTCTATACAATTCACTTATATGACATTTAGGTATGACACAGGACTACAAAAGCATTTAGCATAGAAATGTGTCAACAGACTAAAGCAGAGGACCACAATATTTTACACTTATTATAAAGACAAAGATGGCGCCGTCTAATGGCGACATGGTGCTGCTTGCTCTGTGTTTGTCTGTTTTCTCCATGTGTTTTTCGGAGGGTACGTGTCTGAAATATGAAAGGATGGAACTTTTTAAGGATACGTTCTGTGCTGCCGGACATTGAACCCAAGTTACTTTATTCTTCGAGTGACTTTGTTCAACAAACCGGCTCGGGTCCACACAACGGCTCTGCGCCCAGGAGACGCGGAAGACGGGCTGGCGTTCTTGTTCCGTCACAGAAAACGCAAGCACCGCTCTGCATTACCGAGTATAATACTCTCAAATGTGCGATCCCTATCTAACAAACTGGATGAGCTGGCCATGTTAACATCATCTCGGAAGGACTACGCAGACTGCTCCGTAATGTGACGTAAGCGAGACGTGGCTTCACTCTGGCTTCATACCCGACTCGGCTCTGCAGCTAGACGGGTTCTCTTTCCACCGGGCGGATCGCACTTCAGAGTCGCTGAAAACACGGGGCGGCGGCCTCGGCTGTTACGTCAATCAAAGGTGGTGTACTGACACGAAAATTATGAACCGGTCATGCTCCCCTGAGCTAGAGACACTCGCCATCCGATGCAGACCGTTTTATTTACCAAGGGAATTCGCCTCAGTTATTATAGCGGCGGTATATATTCCCCCGCAAGCTGAGGCCAAGTCGGCGTCCCAGCAACTGGCTGCACGGATTACGGAGATGGAGAATGCACACCCGGACTCTACCCTCCTCATAATGGGTGACTTTAACCACGTCAACTTGAGGAAGTCGGCACCCAGGTACAAACAACAAATATTCGCTGCTACCAGAGGCGAAAAAACACTCGACCAATGTTACTGTACAATTTCTCGGGCATTTCACGCCGTGGTGCGCTCCCCTCTCGGTCAGTAATATGATCTTTTTAATCCCTCAGTACCGTCAACAGTTAAAGACTATTAAAAGGACTGTCCGGCCTGTGAGGCAGTGGTCGACTGAGGCTGCTGATATGCTCAGCGACTGTCTGGAGCTCACTGACTGGTCTGTTTTTAGTGAAGCATGTGATGATTTGGATGAATACACTGACACAATATCCTCACACATCAACTTCTCGGAAGACAGGTGTATCCCATCAAAGATGATGACTATCTATGGCAATAATAAGCCATGGTTTAATAAAGAGGTTAAAAGTCTCTGGGTTAAGAAGAATCAGGCTTTCAAAAGTGGAGATGCAGATCTCTATAAAATTGCCAGGTATGAATTTGAACGAAGTGTGAAAACAGCTAAGGCTAAGTACAGAGACAGTCTTGAGGACAAATTGAAAGCTGGGGATGCAAAAGGGGTTTGGCAGGGTCTTCATATGATTACTCATGGGTACAAGAATAAACAGTCAGCTCAGAATGGGGACCCCCTACTCCCTGACAAGCTCAATGAATTTTATTGCAGATTTGATGTGCACTCAGGTGATCAACCCAGGGTAGCTGATAGAATGGGTCCTGTAACCCCCCCCCCTTTGTAGTCGAGGAACACCAAGTCAGAGCCTTACTCAAGTTCTTTAATAGTTGTCATACAGAAGTACAGAATACTTTCATACAAAATGCTTCTTTCTGTTACGCTCCAGAGACTGTGCTAGACAAGATAGTATCAAATAACATAATAACATAATATAGCATGAATTTAGAAGAAGAAAAATGAGGTCACAGTGTTCGGTATAGACATATGTACAATGTTCTGAGTTACCATATAATATACAATACACAATACTATGCAGTGTACTAATGTACAGTACTATCTAGTGCAAAGCAGAAATGGGATGAGGTACAATTTTAGGTACAATTTACAGTAAGGTGTACGAGTTGTAGTGCAATCCTTCATCCATAAATATAAAGTGTGGGGAGTGGGTGCTACAGTGTGTTTGTTTAAAGTGGGTGTGTGCTATAAAGTGTGTGGAGTGGGTGCTACAGTGTGTTTGTTTAAAGTGAGTGTGTGCGTGTGGATGTGTGTGCTATGTGCGTTTGGTGGTTGTTGTTGTGTAGTGTTCATTCATTGTTCGTTTAGCAGCCTGATGGCCTGGGGATAGAAGCTTCTTCTGAGTCTTTCTGTGCTCGCCTTGAGACTCCGGTATCGCTTGCCTGACCGCAGCAGTTCAAAGAGGCAGTTGTTCGGGTGACTGGAGTCTTTAATGATTCTCTTAGCCTTGCCCTTGCAACGCTTGTAGTAAATGTTCTGGAGGGTGGGGAGCCCCCCTCCAATTGTGCGTTCGGCTGAACGTGTCACTCTTTGTAGTCTGCTTCGGTCTTGTGCAGTGCTATTCCCAAACCAGGAGGTGATGTTGCCGGTCAAGATGCTCTCTATTGTACATGGCTGACTTGGAACTTCCTTAGGCGCCTGAGGAAGTAGAGGCGTTGTCGTGCCTTCTTCACAACACTGTCAATGTGTGTGGTCCATGTCAAGTCCTCGGATATGTAGGCTCCGAGGTACTTAAAGCTGTTGACTCTCTCAACCGGTGCCCCGTCGATGCTGAGGGGGCTGTAGTCCTTGACCCCCGACCTCCTGAAGTCCACAATCATCTCCTTTGTTTTGCTGACGTTCAGGGAGAGGCTGTTTTCCTGGCACCATCCCGCCAGGACCTTGACCTCTTCCAGGTAGGCCCTCTCGTCGTTGGCAGAGATCAGGCCCACCACCACTGTGTCGTCAGCAAATTTGATGATTGTATTGCTACTCCGCTGAGCCACACAGTCGTGTGTGTACAGGGAGTAGAGGAGGGGACTCAGAACACAGCCCTGGGGGGCCCCTATGTTGAGGGTGATGGATGAGGAGGTGCAGTTGCCTGCTCTCACCACCTGGGGTCTGCCAGTCAGGAAGTCCAAGACCCACTGGCAGAGGTCATAGCCCAAGCCCAGGTCCCTGAGCTTGGCTATGAGTATGGAGGGGACTATGGTATTGAATGCCGAGCTGTAGTCGATGAATAGCATTCTCACATAGTTCCCCTGCCTCTTGTCCAGGTGTGATGCTGCTGTGTGCAGCACATGGGATATGGCGTCCCGGTATGCAAATTGCAGGGGGTCCATGTTGATGGGGAGGGAGGAGCAGATGTAGCCCTTTACTAGCTTCTCAAAGCACTTCATGGCTATGGAGGTGAGAGCTACAGGGCGGTAGTCGTTGAGGCAAGCAGGCTTGGATTTTTTGGGTACAGGGATAATAGCAAACAAAATGTTAGGAAGGCCGCAGGGCCAGACAATGTGTCTACTTTTACCCTGAAAAATGGTGCTGACCAACTCGCTACTGTTTTTACAGATCTTTTTAATTGGTCTCTCAGCACACTTAAAGTCCCGGCATGCTATAAATCTGCCATAGTCATACCTGTGCCCAAGAAATCTAGCACCGCTTGTCTGAATGATTACAGGCCTGTCGCTCTGACCTCTGTCATTATGAAGGTGTTTGAGCGGCTTGTCTGTGATCATTTATCTAGTATTGTTAAATTAGACATGTATCAGTTTGCTTATCAGCCCAACAGGTCTGTAGGGGATGCTGTATCTATGTGTTTACACACCATCCTGCAGCACCTGGAGGCCTCTGCCACTTATGTACCAATTTTGTTTATTGATTTTAGTTCAGCGTTTAACACGATTGTGCCTTTTAAATTATTTGAAAAACTTAAAATTGCTCGGAATTGATGAGTCTCTGTGCTATTTTATTCTAGATTTTCTCTCAGACAGAGAACAAGTGGTTAAAGTAGGTAATTTGTTCTCTAGATCCAGGACCTTGAACACCGGGGCCCCCCAGGGCTGTGTCCTTTCTCCTCTGCTCTACTGTCTATACACCAATGACTGTGCCTCCCACTCTGATTCTGTCCGATTTTTTAAATATGCGGATGACACAACAGTAGTGGGACTAATTAAGAACGGGGATGAATCGGCCTATAGAGCTGAAGTCGATAGCTTTGCTGTATGGTGCAAGGAGAACGACCTGCTTTTGAACATCTCTAAGACAAAGGAAATGATAGTTGACTTCCGGCGCGGGGAGGCAGTCCACCCTCCTCTGTACATAAACGGCCAGCAGGTGGAGAGGGTAGACAGTTTCAAATTCCTCTGCATCACCATATGTGATAATTTAAAATGGGAAGTTAACACCAGCCTCATAATTAGCAAAGCCCACCAGAGGCTCCACTCCCTGCGCCAGCTTAAAAAGTTTGGTGTGTCCAGGGAGGCGATGCTCAGTTTTTACAGAGCCACTGTAGAGAGTGTCCTTACCTTCTCAATGACTGTGTGGTACGGAAACACCACCGTCCATGATAGGGGACATTTAGAACGTACTGTACGCACAGCGTAAAAAATCATCGGCTGTGAGCTCCCCTCTGTGGCCTCCATTTATGCCACACAAATCTGGCAGAAAGGGGAAAAGGTGATCAGGGACCCTTCTCACCCTGCTTACGACCTCTTTAACCCCCTTCCCTCTGGCAGAAGACTCCAAAGTCTCAGGTGCAGGACATCCCGTTTTAAAAACAGCACATATCCCGAGGCTGTCCGTCACCTGAACTCGAGTACAAATGTACAGGCACTTTGCACAACAAGGGCTAGCACCAGCCAACATGCACTTTAAGGCAATATGCACCTTAAAACTGGAACAGAGCAATTAAATTTATTTTAGGTACTGTAGCATTTTTTCTTTTTAATTGTTTGTGTAAAACCCTTTATTGTGGGGATTGTACTCTTGTGTTTTTATATTGTATTCTTGTGTTTTTATATTGTACTCTTGTGTTTTTATATTGTATTCTTGTGTTTTTATATTGTATGTTTTTAACATTGTCTGTACTGTACGTGGCACCAAGACAAATCCCAATCAACAGTGTTGAAATGGCAATAAAGTTTCTTATCTATCTATCTATTTTGCATACAAATTATGCTGAGCAGAATGTAATATCATAACTGTCTTATTATTTTTCTTGCAATTGAGCCAATTTTCCTTAGGTACGGTTTTGAGGCGTGTGTTCAACAGAAAGTAGTATCAAAAAAACGTTCACAAAAAGAATGAGTTATCTATCTAGGTCGTCCTCGGACGGGCCCTCCATCGGTGCTTCCAGTCATCCCGATCCTCCATGCATCTGGCTAGCTCGCCGGTGCTTTCTGCTCCCGCATCTCTCCTGAGTACGTCCACGTAGGTTAACGTGGGACGTCCTCGTGATCGATGCCCGTGTGTTGGTTCCCACAGCACAAGTTTGCTGGTTGGCATCTCATGGTGTCTCTGGCAGTGACCTGCCAGCCTCATTCTCCTGACTGCCACTTTCTCGCTCACCCTTAGCACCCCCCCATACAAGTTTGCATTAGTGACATGCTCATCCCTGTTGATGTTGAGCACCACGCGCATCATTCTGGTGTAGCACCCATCCAAGGACTTCTGCAGGGTGGGCTTCAAGGTCCAGCATTCACTGCCATACAAAAGGACAGACTCAACTGTTGCATGAAAGAAGTTGAGCCTGATTTGACGGGGGAGGTTGGATTTCCACTGAACTGCACTGTTATAATCACTAAGCCATTGTAAGACCTTACCTGTGTCCCTGTATCACTAGTCTCTGCTGCCCTTTGACTAAAACACTTTCGTATGACCATTTTCCCTTTTCTTCCTGGCAGCATACCTATACAGTAAAAGTCATCTAGTAAAAGTGAGATCATTGACAATATCAAAACATGCTAGGGCTGTACCGAATAGTTCGAAGCTTCGTTCATAATGTTGACATTCGAATTCTAAATCAACATTAAAACTTTTATAAATTTTTTTATTTATTTATTTATTTTTAAATATTAATTTGCCAAGGTATGGCACTCGCCATACCTTGCCATACCAAAACGACACCCCTTGTTGAAATCCCTACGTCAAAATCCTCTGCCTTGCTGGTGAACTGTGCTGACGTCGAGACAGCAGCCCTGCCGTGTGCTCCTCCTCATGAGACTCACTGCATTCCACAAATCCCACGGACTGCTTCAGAGGACTGGTTGGGTTGTCTAGAGCTAAACTGAATAAGACATGCAACTGAATGGTGACTAAATGGTGGCAAGGGCACCTAAATAGTTTACTCATGTACAGTTACCTCAGTTCAGTTTTACTTAAGAGTACCACGTTAGAGTATTACTTTGAGTAATTAGCAATCAAAATAATTGTACGTGGCAGTATCAGTCCAATGTTTGGAGGATGAACATGTGGTTCCAGAGGCAGGGTTCTAAACCCCTACAGCATCTCTAGGTGGCATACCACTGTAATGACGCATATTACTTTTTATACGTCTAAAAATACAACTTACTCAAGAAGAAGAATGAGAGTTGATTAATACTGTTCTCATTATTGGCCTGATATTACATCAATGATATAATGACCTAATGACAATACAGCCTGAATATGAACATGTCTGTTGAAACTGTAGAACCAATCACATCCATCCTTATATAGTAAGGTACACAGTATTGTACATAATTGACAATATTTGCCTACATTAGGTTACATTTATAGACTACTTCACAGTAAACACACTCACCTACATAGAAGGCAATCAACCAGCACAGGCCACAAAATTATGTACAACATGCAAGCACATTCATAATCTAGCAATAATCTAGTTTTAGTTTAATCTAGTTTTAAACTATACACTTCTAACAATTAACCTAAACCTAATGTTACCCTTACAATGCAACAATGTCCCTTCAGATTCACAGCTTACATAGCATCCCAGGTGGCCACAAATGTTTACCGGGATCATCCCTATGTTCCCCGGGTCCTATGTTCCCCGGGTTCTATGTTCCCCGCTTTGATTGATTAATAGATTGAACATTTTATAAATTTGTATTATTTTATTCATTATTAATGTCCACCTTGTTTCGAATGGTTAAGCTTAGGCCCTCTTTCGAACTGGTTAAGGTTAGAGTTTGGAAACAGGGCTGGTGGTCTAAAATTTTCAATCTATCAATCAATCAAAGCGGGGAACATAGGACCCGGGGAACATAGACATGCTCCCCTGAAAGCAATGTGGAGCGCTGGGCTCGAACAGGCAAGCCCAGCGTCTCCGTCATTCGTGGCGAGCGCCTTGCCCACTACGCCACGTAGCCAACCTTTTAATTATATATATAGTTATTGCCTGACACCACAGTTCGCCCTTTGCTTTTTATTAGCTTTTTAGTAGTGTATTCGTGTAGTTATTATTATTAGTGTATTTGTCGCGAATCTCAATGGCCCGTCTACTGTGGGAGACAGCCAGACAGGCAGGCAGCTCCGGTGTCAGGTTACAAACAGAGTGGTAGATATGAATGGCTGTGATTGGTTGTCTGAAAATGAGCTCAGCGCATCGCTCTGAAAGTTCAGAAAGTTTCAACTTTCGGCCGCACAAAAGATTTGAAAAAAGAAGCCGACTGCAGCGCATTTCCTATAGGCGGCGCATGCGGCCGCATACCCTCTCTCCCCATTGGGATACATTGAAAAAAGACGCGTGCGGTCATAAATATGAGGCAGGTGGATCCGCGCCCTTAGCTAGCATGCTAGAGTGGAAATAAGTGTCAGATCACAACTTTGCAAGAGCATTGCGATTCCATCGGAACAGAGTGCAAAACACTGAACGCACAACAACACAATAACATAACAATATGTTATCTTTAACATTCGAATTTCTGTTGAATTTTCCACATTTGATTCTGGAGGATAATTGACAGCTCTAGTGCAGCAGGTTGACAATTTCAACCAATAGGGTAACAAAAGCACCACGTGTTTCATTGCTCTTTAATAAAAGTAGGAAAATAAATACTTTCAAAGTAACCCAGTAAATGTTCTGTAGTAGGCTACAGTTAAAGCTACTCAAAGTAACCTAATAAATGTTCTCTAGTAGGCTACAGTTAAAGCTACTCAAAGAAACCTAGTAAATGTTCTTTAGTAGGCTACATGTAAAGCTACTCAAAGTGGGGTCATCCCTATGTTCCCCGGGCTCTATGTTCCCCGGGGCTCTATGTTCCCCGGGTTCTATGTTCCCCGGGTTCTATGTTCCCCGATTGATTGATTGATTGATTGAACATTTTATTAATGTCCGCCTTGTTTCGAACTGGTTAAGCTTGGAGACTCTTTCGAAGTTGGTTAAGGTTAGAGTTTGGAATCAGGGCTGGTGGTCTATCGCCCTGCTCTAAAGATAAACTCTAAGCATAACCGACTATCTATCGCTACCGGGGAACATAGGACCCGGGGAACATAGACATGCTCCCCTCAAATTAACCTAGTAAGTCTTCTCTAGTAGCTTACAGTTAAAGCTACTTAAAGTAACCTAGTACATGTTCTCTAGTAGGCTACAGTTAAAGCTACTCAGTAACTCAAGCACAAAAATACAAAATGTAAACATGCCGGGTTGTAGCAGAAATGCTCATTTACACCCGTAGTCCCTAAGCAGGAGACAGCAAAAATCTTTCAAATTAGCCTGCTTAAGGTAAAAGCATCGTGACAATCAATGATAAAAACAAGAAACAAGTTACATAAACAAAATCGGATAAAAAATTATCACAGTTCTGGTTTGCCTTAAATGCAGTTTTAAGATGGGTCTTGAACATGGGGTATCACTCTCTAATCACAACTGGTAGGCTATTCCAGTAGTTACCACCTTTTACAGAGAACACAGTTTTTGCAAAGGTAGTATACCGAAAAGGCACCTAACAGTCCCCTCTACTGATGGCCCTGGTGGTAATGCCAGTGTCTGCTTTCTGTTGGATGAACAGTGACTCCTACAGGTCGGTTGGGTGACGCCGGTGCGGCGGAAACAGGAAGTATCGGGGGCAGCGTGAGCCTCCCACGCGTTACTCCTCGCCACTGAGAGTTCGAGCTGCTGCGGTGAAAAGATGCGACAGGCTGCCTCCTCGTGTACCGGAGGGGACACGTGATGCAAGGCTTCTATCCTCACTACAGCCGACCAGTGGGAGGCATAGTCTAGCAACGTTCAAGACAGGGGAGGGAAGAATTGGAAATACGAAATTGGGATGAGAGAAAAATAGAAAAATGGGGAGAAAAAGTGGATGAAATGAAATTGGTTTCCTATCAAATACTTGGATTTTTTGTAGAGTAATTATATTGGTCTAAGAGTAGTGACATATGATAGAGACCAGTTGATGAAACAGTACTCGATGTGTGAGAAAATCATTGAATGCAGAAACATCCATGCAGCATTAACTGGCAGGCAACCTAGTAAATATTCTCTAGTAGGCTACAGTTAAAGCTACTCAAAGTAACCAAGTAAATATTCTGTAGTAGCCTACAGTTAAATCTACTCAAAGTAATTTAGTAAATGTTATGTAGTAGCCTACAGGTAAAGCTACATTACTGTGTGAGTTTCATTGATCAGTGGAGCAGAGATATTCCATTCTAAAGTTTCACTGCAAGGATTCTCATGTTAACCCATCAGAGAAGCTGCTCTTTTAAAAAGAAAATAATAATATTCGGATCTAGCAGAAACCTTGGGATGGAAATCAGAGCGTGTCAATGTCAATGTGAAAAGTGGCAACTCCGCTCAAATGAGTTTTCGAAAGTTCGGCTGATGATGTTGTGGCGAGGTGGAGGCACTGGTGGAGTAGAGGTGGTGTTTCCTGTTTCATAATAAAAGTTCTCGGAGAAACGTACATAGTATTATAAAAATAGAATAATAGAACTTTGCCGGGCCAAATTAAAATACTGCCTATTGGGAACCCCTGCTATACATGGTCCTCATTGCCAGACTGTGTTGAACAAGTACCGTATAGATTCAACCACTAAAAAGTGCTTATTCAAAAGAATATATAGAAATCAAATTAAAATATCTCAGAAAATATAGAGTGGAATATCTCATTATTATCCATTAATATGTTTTTTTTGTTGTTGTTGCTAGACTGCACTCATGAGGAACAATTAAACCAGTGTTCCATTTAGTGAATGCCAAATTATCAGCCGCTCCCAAACCAATTCTCTAAATGCTTCAGAGGATTTTACACACAACCCAACCTGCCATTGTTGAGAAAGTTATGACATTGATCGACACAAATTATTGCGAGCTCACAAAGCAGGTTGGGAAACAATAGCAGCGTAGTATGCCATATCTAAGTACTGTAGCTACCAGAGTTTACCTTCCATTACTTTCATGACAGTCTTGGCCCACATGTTCCCGAAAAACGCCAGGATATTTTGACATTTAGCAGTGGGAAAGTTGGATAAATTGCATAATAAAAAGGTAGATTTTCTATCTTGTTAAGCAATATTTGGAACCAGTAACGCTTTAGTCTCGCAGACATGGGAATGCATACAATGGTGCACAGTAAAGTGCACACACACATGGTCCAGTTGTTACAGTTAAATGGGTGATTGCTATTCAGGCACTGTTCCTTTTGCTCCCTTGGCTGCACACTTATTTGGAAAAGGGTCAGGGAGGTCAACAAGTATTTCCATTCATTTAAAAGAGTTAGGCTCACTTAAGAAGCAGAGCTAGGGAGGGGGGAGGGAGAGAGAGAGAGAGCTGTAATATTTGATGTTTTATTTTATGATGATATTTTGTATGTACTTTGATATCTGTTTTGTAATCCATGTCTATGTTTAATATTAATCATTTGCTTTGGCAACATGTAGAAGTACGTCATGCCAATAAAGCCATTTGAATTGAATAGAGAGAGAGAGAGAGAGAGAGAGAGAGAGAGAGAGAGAGAGAGAGAGAGAGAGAGAGAGAGAGAGAGAGAGAAAGAGATAGAGAGAGAGAAAGAGATAGAGAGAGTGAGAGAGAGAGAGAGAGAGAAAGAGATAGAGAGAGTGAGAGAGAGAGAGATAGAGAGAGAGAGAGAGAGAGAGAGAGAGAGAGAGAGAGAGAGAGAGAGAGAGAGAGAGAGAGAGAGAGAGAGAGAGAGAGAGAGAGAGAGAGAGAGAGAGAGAGAGAGAGAGAGAGAGAGAGAGAGAGAGAGAGAGAGAGAGAGAGAGAGAGAGAAAAGTATTTCACAGACAGCTTGTATCTTGGAGGTATTTCCATATATGGGCGTTGCTCTATGGAGGAGAAAGGAGGAAGTGGACAAGTCAGTCAGTGGCAAGGCACTCTAAGGAGTACTCCAAGACACTGGTGCTACTCCAAGACACTGGTGCTACTCCAAGACACTGGTGCTACTCCAAGACACTGGTGCTACTCCATTAGCCCAATAACAGAACATGTAAGAATCACTATTCTGACCATATACTACTAGGGCTGGACGATTAATCCAGTTTCAATTACGATTTTGTCTTCCCACGATCATGAGAACAAGATAATTGAGATAAAACAATTATTGTGCTGCACGGTGTGTTGCTCTCATTTTGTCTTGTGTTGTAAATGCAGCGCACCCTTCCTTCGATGTGGTGCGCTGTGGAGGGGTCCTTGTTTAAAAAGTCCAATGCTCTGAGGTCTTAGCATGTTATGTAGGCCTACTGGAAGTATACCATGCTAGCCAGTGTTGTGACAGCAAAACACACCACAGGGTTGATTCCAGGAAGCAGGATACCACAGCTAGTCGGCAAACATCAGCATCATAAAAACATCAGCGGAATTTCTGTTCATACTCGACGAGCAACTATGACACAATGAATACAGAATACAGTGGCTGTCAGCCCATTCACATGAACAGAAGACGCGCACGGCTGTCAGAGCAGTAATCAGACAGGCGTTTCTGCTGGTTGGGGCACAAGACGTCCAATGTACATCATATATTGTTGAGATTTATGGTCGGGGTATTTTTAGATTCCAGTGCCAAAACTGATACTTTAAAAACGATGCTGGGGCCAAAAAAAACCCATGAATGTCTTCTTTGAATAAACACCATGCAAACACCACAAATCACCAATTTCAAACTTGTTATATTATTATCGCCAACTTTTTGCCCTCATCCTGCAACCCCCGGTGGGCTCTCTCTCGCTGTGGGGACCCATGTGTTTGAAAACCACCACTCTCACAGATCACTAATCCAAACCAGTGTGGACCGGGCCGGAGTGGCAGCCGTGAATTCTAAGCAGGGTGCGACTCTGCATGTTTTGGTTGGTGCTGCTGCGTCTCCTGTGGAACAGCGCTGTGGAAACTGACCATCTGACCTTTTGAGCTTTCTGCCTCCCATCTGTTCCTTCGCCACCGAGGGCACCGTGCCAGCAGCTCGCCCTCCTCTCCTCCACCTCCTCCCACAGAGGAGCAATGGAAAACAAGTGACTCCACTGAAGGGTTGAGGGGGGAGGGAGGGGGAGGGGGAGGGGGGGGGACATGGCAGTGACTCTGGTCTCGAAGAGAGAATGGGAGGGAATTTCAAGCAGAGAGCCCACAAACTGCTGTGGCATTTTCTGAAGCCGTTTTCTCGGGTCTCTCCGAGGACTTTTTGTCTGCCTTTTAAGTGCCAAGCAAGTGGGGTGAATGGTCGTCTTTGTGGGGGGGGCGAAAGAGTGTGAAATTGAGGGAAGGAGACAGACCGAGAGAACGAGAGAGAGAGAGAGAGAGGAGAGAAACAAACAGGAGAGAAAGAGTGAAATGAAAGAAGGAATGAGAAACAAGAAAAGGAGGGAGAAATTGGGAGGGAATGAAGCTCGAAAAAGCAAGGGATAGAAAATAGAAAAGGGAGAGGCAGAGGGGGGGGTTTATAGGAAACTCGACCAGTGTTGCTGAAAAGCCTGTGGGCGAGCTTGGTGCCATGCTTGGTGCCAGGGAGAGATGCTCCGCGCCACACAGGCAACGCCATTGTTGTTTCCATAACAGTGTGCCCGTCGAACACACAGTGTGCCACCCCCAGAGACACCATGCAGCGTAGCAGCAACGGTCAACAGCAGCATCATGAGCAGGACATACGCGTTACCGAAGCGCTCCTCTGAAGCATACAAAGATTACGAGTAGTGATATTATGATTATATTATTCACTGAGTACACTGCTGTGTATGGCTGTTTTGTAGGAGACTTTTGTAGGTACTCGTCTCCGTAACTTTTACAAGGTTCCTTTTAAAAATAGGAGATCATACGGTAGGTCTCTGAACATCTCCTAACATGGTCACACGCTAAATTAGTTCATAACAACAGGGAACGCAGCGCTGCCAGTAACGAGTAGGTCCGATATCAGGCTAAAATAAGGTTTTGCCCCCCCAATACTAAAATCCCATACCAAGGAATGAATAACATTTATGATGCTAGTAGAAATCAAATCAAAGCTGCATTTATAAAACACACACACACAAGCATGTTAGATCTCTAATGGAGATAAATGTATTGCATATAATATGTGAACATCTTTCTCCAATGATCCCAAACTGATGGTCTAAGACTGTACTGTTCAGTCAAAGTAATGTGCGATGCGTTTATGGTGCCTTATTTGTTTATGGTGTTAATTCAAGAATTTTAATTGGTCGGAACAGTAAATTAATTCGATATAGAACAGAAGTAGACGTAGCGTGTCAGAGTTTGTGACGACAGTCCTTGCACAAGGCGGTTGCTTCGTTTCTTTTGCCGTAAACAACAACGGCAGCAAAATGTCTAAACTAAACTGCCACTTTTCCACACTCCCACCCCCCTGTCGGAGCGCTTATGTATGGAGCCATGGTGTCGATTGTGCCACATAAAGCCCACGTTACGGCCTGCGGGCCACCTGTGATCATGGCACGCCGGACGGACGGACAGAGGGCCTGTTGTTGGTGACGCTGGAGAGAGTGGGCTCAGCCTATGGGCACATTGGAAGCTCTGGAGCTAGAAGAGCCAGCTCTCACTCTCTCACTCTCACACACATGCAGTAATAAAAGCAAATAAGAATCAGGAGGACCCTGAGGGAGAGTAGAGAGCGTGGGGGAAAGTGAAACAAACTGAAAACTACTAAGATTAGCTCAGTAAAATTAGATGTACTGTAGCTAGAGACACAGGGATTCCGTGTGTAAGTGGAATGTGGCTGAGTCATCGTTATACTGTTTCGCCTAGCGAGCCGCTACACCCCCCCCCCCCCCCCCCCCCTCCCCCCATACAGTTAAAGGAGCACGCCAGCACTATGGCAAATGCGTTCACCGTCTTCTCCGGAGTCAGACAAGATGATAAATGTAAATTTCCCTCTCTGTGCATTCAATCAGGGAGCGAAATTAACTTTTTGACTCACCGGCCAGTGGCGGGTAGATGGGAAGAATCTACCCGCCAAGCATATTTCTTACCTGCCAACTTTTTTTTGATAAAATTTTTTTTTTATTATTCTTTTATATAAAACCTTTTTTTAATAAAATATATATATTATCTAATCATACTTGTGATTGTGTTATCTGCGAGACATCGCCACCTCGCTGTCTGCAAACAGCTCCACTGTCTGTGTGTATACTCGAGTGGCCTCCAGCAAGGATTCTCCGGCGCTGCAGCTGGACCCTAAACGCTACATTCAGCATGCAAAATGATTCTCCTGAGCTACAGCTGGACCCTATTCAGCAGCCCTCACTCATGCGATGTAAGCCAGGGACTCTAATACGTATGTTGTTGTAGGACATTGATGTCAGGAGCTATCTGTAGCTACTGCTGGATGGCGTTGGGACAACGCCTCAGTGAACTATTTAGTTTACTGCGACATTTCGTAGTGACTAGTGAGCTACCTAGCCAACAGAGGTATTATGCACTGGACTATTGCTGGAGCATTTGTTTATGTCGGGAGCTATCCGTAGCTAGCCGGCTGGATAACATTACACAATGCCTCATGTATTAAACTAAGTGAATAGTTGACTGGGTCATTTTGTAACGGTAGCTAACGTTATCTCACGAAGGTCCCACACTGACTAGACTAATGTCACGGTGACTGTTTACATGCAGGCATACAGAAACAGGTGGGGAGGGGTAGGAGCAGCAGCAGCAGTGCGCGGTGCGCTGCAGGTCTGTGCTGAGACAGCGAGTGAGAACTCCGCTAAAGAATTGGATCATGATGTTCGGTTTTCACATGACTATTTGATTGCCCGCCACACGGCGGTCAGACCTCTCAGTGGGAGGCGCCAAACGTAAAAACTGAGCGCCAATGGCGGGTGGTGCTCTCTAGTTTCGGTCCCTGCATTCAATAGAAAGCTATCGGGCTGCAAGCTAACCTAGCTTAGCACAAATGAATGGAAGTGGATACAGGGATCAGCTAGCCTAGCTTAAAACTCTGGGAGAGGTGTTTTTGCCCATGACAGCTAAGCGAAGGTTCGGACGTTCGAACCTTCGTTTTTTTTTTTTTTTTTTTAAGATTCAAAATAATTTTTTTTTTTTTTTTTTGATAAATATCCACAAACTAAATCCTCAATTTGAATAAAGTGATTCTGTGATCTGATTAAATGAGTCTCTCTTCTTTTTTTTTCAAATTTCTTTAATGAATATAACTCATCAGTTTTTAATACTATAATATTAGTGTAGCCTAATCTTTATCTGCAACTGTGAAGAAAACCCCCATTGGTTTAAACAGAATGAATAGACACATAAAACAAATATATATAAAAAAAAATAACCTTTTTTTTTTTATTAAAAATAAAAAATTCAAATGTTGATTTAGAATTCGAATGCCAACGTAATGAACGAAGGTCCGAACATTCGAATGTTTGGGCTCAGCCCTAGTAGTTTGTGATGGGGATCGACTTTTGTAATATGGTTGAAATGAGTAATAAAGAGAAATGAGTAGAGAAATACATGATTGAGAATGGAACCTTGTAATAGAGGTGGGGCGGGGCATATCAATATTATAATAAAAGCATTTTCAGTTAAATCGATTAACCAAACTAATACTAGGGTTATGTGACATTTTCCATGAATAATAAACTCATGACAACACCAGTATTACCAGTGACACCAGACATTTTACAAAATGACGCTCAATATCAGTAGAGCACTTACTTTGATCTTTAATGTTATGCTGCTACATTGATCCGCTGTGTCTGTCTGTCTACATCGGTTTTTTTTGTTTGTTTTTTTTAATCCACTTTTTCTCCTTATTTTAAAATTGTTCTCCCATCCCAATTTCGTGTATCCAATTCTCCCCTCCCCTGTCTTGAACGTTGCTCGACTATGCCCCCCACTGGTCGGTTGTAGAGAGGATAGAAGCCTTGCATCACGTGTTCCCTCCGGCACACAAGGAGGCAGCCTGTCACATCTTTTCGCCTGCCAGCGCGGACTCTCATTGGTGAGGTGTAACGCATGGGAGGCTCACACTACCCTCACCACTTCCTGTCTCTGCTGTGCAGGCGTCTCCCAACCGACCTGTAGGAGTTGCTGTCCACAACGTCCAATCCCCACCCATCGACTTCCACCCGCTGACTCTGCCAAATGAGCCAGTACGACGGCCGGCCCAAGCCGAAGGCAATGCCGAGACTGAGATTCGATACCGGAGTCTCTTGCATTGGTGACGAGCGCAATCTCCGCTACGCCACCCAGCCGCCCTCGTCTACATCTGTTTTTTATTCATTTTCAATGACTAGTATCCATTTGTTGGAAAGACCGCATTGACGTTAGGTTCTAATTAAAAAATGAATCAATGGACACTACAGTAATACCTTCTGTAAATTTTCTATCAGTTCATTGATGGATCAATGTAGCTGTTATTTAGCAAATCATGCAAACACACGTTTGCTGGTCTGGACTGGTCCTCTGAGCTCCTCCAGTCGAGCTGCTGCAGTGTTTAAATCCTAAAGGATTGTGTAACCTGTCGTCTCTAGAGCCTTCTTTCTCTGCTTCACGTGAAGTTAAATCTACTCTAGAAGTGGGGGCTACGTGGCGTAGTGGGCAAGGCGCTCGCCACGAATGCAGAGACGCTGGGCTCGCCTGTTCGAGCCCAGCGCTCCACATTGCTTTCAGTTTAGCTGGTCGTCCGTACTAATACACATTGGCCGTATTAGGGGGTGGGAAACTGATGGGTGGGGATCGGGCGTTGTGGACAGCGACTCCTACAGGTCGGTTGGTGCGCCTGCGCAGTAGAATCAGGAAGTGTCGGGGGCAGCGTGAGCCTCCCACGCGTTACTCCTCGCCACTGAGAGATCGAGCTGCGCAGGTGAAAAGATGCAACTGCTGTTACCTCAAGTACCGGAGGGGACTTGTGCTATGTATGACTTAGTCCACATTGCAGCCGGCTTGTGGGAGGCAAGAAACAGTGTTCGTGACAGGGGAGGGTTGAATTGGATGATACGAAATTGGGATAGGAGAAAATATAGAAAAATGGGAGAAAAAGTGGATCCAAAAAAAAATCTACTCTAGAAGTGAAAGTGAAACATGAGCTGCTCTGTACTGCAACGCTGCTGTCCCCGCAGACATGTTCAGTTAATGTTGTCTGACTAAGTATTGAACACACTTAGCATTTTACGAATTCGTTTTTTTATTTGATGAACGTGGGCACTGCAATCATAATGTAGCCTGATGGACTTCTGTTATTCTCACCCTCGCTAAACAAACTCTTCCCAACATATATATTTTTTAAATCTAAAAAATCAGTAGAATTAAACTCTTCGCAACAATGCGCTAACAATTAGCCTAACATAAATGAAATTAGATTTATTACATTGGATAGAATTTAGTTCATTCATTGTGTGCATTTAGATTATCTGCAAATGTCTGCCAGTCTTGTTCTCTCAGTTTAGATACTTTGGCAGTTTTATATTTTCATCATATAGATTACTTTTGTTCCTCATATCCTTCCATTAATACTTGGTCAAGAGAAAGTGGGTGGTCTTTCGTTTCATGGCCTTTGCCAAAATAAATCTGCCAAATCATACGATTGTTCATCATGGTTTTCCTCCATCTACTCACTTTCTCTCTGTGCCAAGACAGGAGCACTCAGTTATCCTGGATGATTGAAACCACACGTTTCTAATCAATCCTGCATGTGTTTGAGGAAGAACGGAGTTAACCAGATACAAGTTAGCAAGATAATCT
This sequence comes from Notolepis coatsorum, assembly GCF_963971535.1. Classification (NCBI taxonomy): domain Eukaryota; kingdom Metazoa; phylum Chordata; class Actinopteri; order Aulopiformes; family Paralepididae; genus Notolepis; species Notolepis coatsorum. The sequence goes on from NC_140165.1 coordinate 110,056,487, forward strand.
GATACTGCAGATGTCATATTATCCGGGACTAGTTGTACGAGAAGAACAGGGTCTGCCGTGTCAACAACACTATGATCCATCATAACCAGAGTGCCTGGGACTTCTATACAACCTGCAGGTTCAATAAGTTAAGTTTAAGACTTTTAAAAAATATACCAAGCACTCTGGCATACTGGCAAAAAAGTATGAAGGAAAATTACTATGAAAGAAGTAATTTCATACAAATTGTTGGGGGGGGGGGCTGATTACCGTACTGCTTACTTTACAGCCCAGACAATCCCCCAAACACATTTAAAGGAGATACAGAAAAGTCATCGCAACATTTAAGTCAAAAAACAAAAACATAAAAGTCTGATTGTGGTCATAGGACTAGGTCGACCTCTAAAGAGGATTGCGAGGTGCACCACTTTCGGCGAGAATGTATCGTCAGTGCAGGGAAGTATGTTGTGGAACAGTTTACCTACCAATATTCGAGAATGTCCAACTTTTAAACTTAAAGTAAAGAACACCAATCATGTGACCATATATAGGACCTTTATGGTCTTGGTCCATTTAGCTTTGTAGCCATGCATTTGTAAATTATTGTTCTTTTGTTTTAACATGTTTTTATATTGTTCCGTTTTTGTATTTTATTTGTTTTATGTTTGGGGACTGAGCATGAAAATTAGCATCCCTTGCTAAATCCTGTGTATTTACAGTGCATTTTATGTATTGTCCATTAATACATGCTGTCCCTTAGTGGCACAAATGAATGAAGGGGATACGGACCACTAGCCTAACTTAAAACTCTGGGAGCGGTTGTTTTTGGCCAACAGCTACTCAGCTAGGCTAGCTGGTCCATATCCGATTAAATTCATTAAGTGTGCTTTGCACTGCCATACTGTGGGTCTCGGGAGGGTGTAGACAACCACATGCCTCCTTCACCAGCCACTTCTTTTCACCCGACCGTGAGGAGTTTCACTGGGAGAGTGTAACGCGTGTGGCAGTTACTGCTCAACAGGCACCTCGACTGACCAGTAGGAGTCGCTATTGCAATGACCAGGACTCATACCCCACCGGCTTCCCACCCACAAACACTGTGATCGTAGGGACGACTGACCAAGTCGGAGGTGCCCGGGGGATTTGAACTCCTGGGTCCCCCTGCAGTGAAAGTAGAGTGCTTACTGCTTAGACCTCTACACTAGACCTCCACACTACCCAGTCAGCGCAAGCTGATGCAGTCATAACTCCACTGAGGATTGTCCTGTAAACTGTACATTCCACTCTGCTGATGTTATGTTGATTGCATAACACATGCACGCATGTTCACACTCATGGCAAAGAAACATACACGCAGACACGTGTGAGCAATACTTGACAAATGGCCTCACAAGCAGGGCCATATAGAAACATCACAGCCTAGTTTTTTTTAGGTCACATTATCCCAGGTCACAAGAGAAAAAGTGTGACAGGTCGTTGTCAGTAGCAACATGAAAGCCAAGGAGCTTGCCTCGTGTGGAGGAGGCAGTGCCGATTATGAGTCTGACGGAGCAGTTTAGGTCAGTGATTCTCAAACAGGTTTCCTGAAGGGGGTTCGAGGGGGTCCCCAGTATGATTGACCTATCCCAAGCTCCGCCCCCTATCTTTATTTGACCAAGTAAGACAACACTTGTGATAGGAGGGTTGAGGGGGGGAAATCATTGTTTGACCCGAGGAAAGCAGCAGTTGTGATTGGAGGGTTGGGAAATGGGGGTAGAGCTTGGGAATGGTCAATTGGGAATAGCTTTAACTATTTCATTCACTTTGAGTTTGGGGCGAGTGTCAAAATATATAAGTGCCTATTCTGATATATCATAGGTTTCACTTTGTCCGCCGGTATCTCAGCTACAGCATTCTGGACTTAAAATCAACAGAAATTACTGGTTGACTGATATGGGTTTTTCCCATGGCTGATTCTGATATTTAGAGGAGTGCAGTGGAAGGACAATATAATGCTGAGGATTTTTGCATTGATAAAATACAACTTAATAATAGCAAATGAGACACAAAATTGCTGAACTTAAGTAGCTAGCTAGCTCAGCTGATAGATAATTGCACTCCCCAATAAAATATTGGTGAACTTTGGAGCGCTATTTATCCCCTTTCAGAGGAAGCTAGCATATTCATAATATATATTATTCATATTATGACGCCTCCATTTTCACTCTACCATTCAAATGAGCCCACTAGAGCAGGGGTGTCAAACTCATTTTCACAGAGGGCCACATCAGCATTATGGTTGCCCTCAAAGGGCCAAAGACCGTATAAATGTTAATGTAATGTAAAATAAATGTAGCTACTCATTTACATATTGTTAAACATGTTGTTTCTGTATTTATTACTTATTCAAGTTATACATTTTGCATAGATGTAAAAATATATGTTAGCTATATGTTATTTTAACAAATATTCTTTGTTTATCAGAACCCCATATTACTCCATCAATCAATGATCAAACCATTCAACTAAATAACAAAGAAGAATATCATCAAATACAAGCTATGACATTAAGTTTGTTCAAAACCTTTTTGTCACAGTCAAGAGGGGCAGAACTAACAACTGTAAGCTGCAAAGAACACGTGGGACAGATGTAGCAGATGTTACAAAAACAAATGGCTGCACACAACCTTGCAGAGGCCATACATCCAACTAATGGAAGATTAATTAACAGATTGCAGAATGGGTACAGTACAGTACAGCTCAATACACACAATTGTTAAGGGGATGCAGACCAGAGAAAGACTTTCGACTTGTTTACATCAGGGTCCCCCATTTTCAATTCGTAATGAAATTGCTATTATGTGTCTGCATGAACACACAACTGTAACTGTACTCAAAAATAACAAAATAAGGGTTGTCTCAGTTCACAACTATATTGGTCAAGTTTTGGGTGGGACTTGTTTGCGTCCCTACAGCTTCTTATTCAATTGAGCGAGATGCTCGGTTATGTCACACAGCCAGTTTGCATCTGACAGTTCAGACAATATTTCTTCAACCCTTTGTTACCTATTCCGCCTGGATCTTTTTTGTATTTTGGGCTGTAAAATTGTCAAAGAATGTCTGAGGAGTAAGTGCTTTTGGCTTTTTTCCTTTGTTACTTCATCAATACCTCAGATGTTCAACATGCATGTATGTGTAATAACTAAGGCTGTCAAAGTTAAAGCTTTATTAACGCATTAACCCACAATTCTTTTAACGCCGCTATTTTTTAACCAAAGATTAATGTTTAAAAACAAATTTAAATAAAATGTTTTTTGTTTTTGTTTGAGGACTTCTGGTTTAGGTTCTACAAACTGCTACTACTCAGAGTACTTCAAGCATTGGTCGATAAATAATACCACGTTCTGATCCGACCTATTATTACATGGAACACAGACTTTAGTTCTAGATTGTGGGTCACTAGCCCAAAATAATTATTTGAGCTCCCAATTTGTCTCCCATTACAGAAATCACACACTCACTTCACTTGGATTTTCTTCAAGGTTACTTGTGTTGGTTCGTGTTCATGGCATCACGTTTTAGCTGACGTGCTCCTGGTAGCAGCAGCCCCGGCATCTTATTCTGACGGTATCACTGTGGCGCCTCAGGTATGTAGATGAAGCTGCTAGCTTAATGCTCCTGATCCACGCCTGGCAAGACCTCCACTGTCATGCTAAAGTCATCAGGAACATTGGCATTGTGTGTGTGTGTGTGGGTGGGTGTGTGTGACGTGTGTGTGTGTGTGTGTGTGTGTATGTGCCTACATGCATGTGTGTGAGAGAGAAACAGAATATGTTAAAAGGAGGGCGATGGCAATTTTTTTTTAATTATAAATCTACTGTAAGCATTCACCATTTTGACCTCTCTATCTAGTGTGTGTGTGTGTGTGGTGTCACCAAAAGGGTAGGTAATTACTACCAGGGCAGGGACAGCTGCGCCTTCTGACATTTATCAGAGAACCCCATGTATCTGTGTGTGTGTGTGTGTGTGTGTGTGTGTGTGTGTGTGTGTGTGTGTGTGTGTCATACCGACGAGCACCAATGGTCGCTTAGATGGCGCAACAGGCCCCTGTCTAGGAGGTAAGGAGACCCCTATGCACTAGGAAAAAAGGCTGGGAGGGGGTCCTAAGTTTGGAGCGGAGCACCTCAACGACAACAACATGCGTCTAATTTAGTGGAGCCACGAGCTAATGTGTCAGTATCACAGATAGGAAATAGTCATGTAAAGTGTCAGTATCACAGATAGGAAATAGTCATGTAAAGTGTCAGTATCACAGATAGGAAATAGTCATGTAATGCGTCAGTATCACAGATAGGAAATAGTCATGTAAAGTGTCAGTATTCCAGATTGGAAATAAATAGTCATGTAAAGTGTCAGTATCACAGATTATAAATAGTAATGCTGAGGATATTTCCATTTCCCAAACTCTGGACTTCAGGATTCACTCCCATCAAATCCTAGGGCGACATATTTCAACCTGAGAGTACGAAACCATCCGGACCCCACAGCGCAACTACGTGTAGCCACAGGCACTGCCAGTTGGTGCCATCAATGAGAGAGTAGGTGGTGGTTATGCTTAACCCTTTCACTACCACACTACAGAAGGTTAACCCTTCACTACGCGTCTGTAGTGTGGTAGTGAAAGGGTCAACCTTCCGTAGTATGGTAGTGAACGGGTTAACCTTCTGTAGTGTGGTAGTGAAAGGGTTAACCTTCTGTAGTGTGGTAGTGAAAGGGTTAACCCTTTGTCGTGTGGCAGTGAAAGTGTTAACCTTCTGTATTGTCGCAGTGAAAGGGTTAACCCTTTGGTAGTGTGGTAGTGAAAGGGTGACATGATTATAGCCCCGATTTTCCACTGTTTTTGGAGATCGCCACCGAAAAGGCCCGGATCAGAGGCCAAACTGTGTTTGCTCGGCTCCGTTGTTGAAGACGTGACGTCCGACGGATATCAAGCAGGCTAAATATCTGGACCCCGTCGGACACAGGAAATGCGCTACAGCCAATGAGAGCACAAAACGAGAGAGAGAGAGACCATGCTGCAGTGGGTTGCATCGACTGAACTAATGAAGGGCCACTATCACCAAAGCATACAATGACGGCCTAGAGGCAGGCAACATGAATGACCACAAGGTGGCGCGATACAACGTAAGGAGGACAGTGTCAGAGGCCAAACGACGCTACAGGGATAAAATTGAACTCCAGTTTGAACAAGCTGACTCTAGAGCTATGTGGCAGGGGCTCAAAACGATGACAGACTACAAAGGCGCCTCCCTCAAACTGAACAGTGACATCTCCTTAGCAAATGACCTCAATACCTTCTATGCGAGGTTTGATGCTGGTAATAACAACACCAGCTCACAAGCCTCGGCAATGGGGGGGGGGGGGGTCGGCTGCTGATGGAGGCGCAGTGTTCAGGGTAACAGAGCATGAGGTGAGGCGGACCTTTAAAAAAGTGAATATCAGGAAGGCAGCAGGTCCAGACGGCATCCCCGGCCTCGTCCTAAAAGTCTGTGCCGACCAACTGGCCCCAGTATTCACTGACATATTTAACCTGTCCTTAGAACAGGCTGTCATCCCCACCTGCCTGAAGAAGTCCACTATTATCCCTGTACCCAAAAAATCCAAGCCCGCTTGCCTCAACGACTACCGCCCTGTAGCTCTCACCTCCATAGCCATGAAGTGCTTCGAGAAGCTAGTAAAGGGCTACATCTGCTCCTCCCTCCCCATCAACATGGACCCCCTGCAATTTGCATACCGCCCCAACAGGTCCACGGAGGACGCCATATCCCATGTGCTGCACACAGCAGCATCACACCTGGACAAGAGGCAGGGGAACTATGTGAGAATGCTATTCATCGACTACAGCTCGGCATTCAATACCATAGTCCCCTCCATACTCATAGCCAAGCTCAGGGACCTGGGCTTGGGCTATGACCTCTGCCAGTGGGTCTTGGACTTCCTGACTGGCAGACCCCAGGTGGTGAGAGCAGGCAACTGCACCTCCTCATCCATCACCCTCAACATAGGGGCCCCCCAGGGCTGTGTTCTGAGTCCCCTCCTCTACTCCCTGTACACACACGACTGTGTGGCTCAGCGGAGTAGCAATACAATCGTCAAATTTGCTGACGATACAGTGGTGGTGGGCCTGATCTCTGCCAACGACGAGAGGGCCTACCTGGAAGAGGTCAAGGTCCTGGCGGGATGGTGCCAGGAAAACAGCCTCTCCCTGAACGTCAGCAAAACAAAGGAGATGATTGTGGACTTCAGGAGGTCGGGGGTCAAGGACTACAGCCCCCTCAGCATCGACGGGGCACCGGTTGAGAGAGTCAACAGCTTTAAGTACCTCGGAGCCTACATATCCGAGGACTTGACATGGACCACACACATTAACAGTGTTGTGAAAAAGGCACGACAACGCCTCTACTTCCTCAGGCGCCTAAGGAAGTTCCAAGTCAGCCAGAAGATCCTTAAGAACTTCTACTCATGTACAATAGAGAGCATCTTGACCGGCAACATCACCTCCTGGTTTGGGAATAGCACTGCACAAGACCAAAGCAGACTACAAAGAGTGACACGTTCAGCCGAACGCACAATTGGAGGGGGGCTCCCCACCCTCCAGAACATTTACTACAAGCGTTGCAAGGGCAAGGCTAAGAGAATCATTAAAGACTCCAGTCACCCGAACAACTGCCTCTTTGAACTGCTGCGGTCAGGCAAGCGATACAGGAGTCTCAAGGCGAGCACAGAAAGACTCAGAAGAAGCTTCTATCCCCAGGCCATCAGGCTGCTAAACGAACAATGAATGAACACTACACAACAACAACCACCAAACGCACATAGCACACACATCCACACGCACACACTCACTTTAAACAAACACACTGTAGCACCCACTCCACACACTTATAGCACACACCCACTTTAAACAAACACACTGTAGCACCCACTCCCCACACTTTATATTTATGGATGAAGGATTGCACTACAACTCGTACACCTTACTGTAAATTGTACCTAAAATTGTACCTCATCCCATTTCTGCTTTGCACTAGATAGTACTGTACATTAGTACACTGCATAGTATTGTGTATTGTATATTATATGGTAACTCAGAACATTGTACATATGTCTATACCGAACACTGTGACCTCATTTTCTTCTTCTAAATTCATGCTATATTATGTTATTATGTTATTTGATACTATCTTGTCTAGCACAGTCTCTGGAGCGTAACAGTAAGAAGCATTTTGTATGAAAGTATTCTGTACTTCTGTATGACAACTATTAAAGAACTTGAACTATTAGAATGAAGAGACTCTGTTTTGAAAAGCAGTCAATTCACAAGCCGTCTTGTCTGAATCAGAATAAGAGCATTATGAAACTGTTCAGCCTATTGCAACTTTGCTGTGATATTAAGAATGTCTGTTATTAGTTGTCCTTCATTCATTCATTCACGATTTTATGTAATTTTTTTTAAAGGGGATGGGTGGAGATCTGAGAGATAGCCTACTATACGGCCCAGAGTGCGGTTTGACAATTGGCTTTGTTTTCCAGAGACCAGACAGACTAGTCTGGGATACCCTTCTTGTAATTCTTGTAATGCGTAACTTCCCGTCGCTAATTAGTCATGTACTGTGAAAACCACAACAGAAGATTCCCAAGACTGAAAGTTTTGTTGTTGGAGAAAATGTGGGCAAGAAGTAGCGAACCACACACACATATTCTGGGAATGTCAGAAAATAAGAAACTATTGGGAAGAGATAATAAATGAAATAGTAGGATACGAAATACCTCAGACAGGTCAAGTACTATATCTAGGGAACTTGTCACAGAAAGAAATCCATGGGGAAGAGATAATAGAGGGAATACAAGAAATGGAGAGAATCACACATATGCTGAGGCTACAAGATGAGAAATTTGAGTCAAAGTGGGAGAAATGGGAGGAATATAGCAAGAAAAGAAACGACATCACAGAAGAATGAAAAAGAAACAAGAAAATAAATTGAAATATAAATAAGCAATGTAAAAATTGAATGGACCGATGAACCCATGTCACCCCCTTTCTTTTATTTGTAATCTTTTTTTATTTTTATTTTTTTTCTCTTTGTTTTTGATATCATTTCTTTATAATTTAGTTTGTTGAAATGTAATGTATGTTTGTAAATCAAAACTGCAAATAATTAAAAAGTAAAAAAAAAAAAGTTTTGTTGTGTGAACAGCATAACGATTAACGATCTGAGGAATTTGAAATTTCAATCAAATTGAAACATTTGATTCTAGATTTTGGGTTGCTTCTCCAATTTGACTGCTAAAGGAACACTTCACCCAGAAAAATGCTAATTTGTATATGAATTACTCAACCTGTGATTGATGCTTTGAATTCATGAAGATTTTTTTCCCTTGCTTCCACTGTGAATGTAGAATTCAAAATAACAGTAGAAATACTTGATGAATTGAAGTTAATCGAGATTAGGCCTACAACAGAAAATCTATCAAAACATCCATTTACAAACTCTCTCACAAAATCATGCAGGATAATCCAAGTCTCATTTATCCAGGCATATGCTCAGTACCTCACAATAGGGCTGTCAACTAATATTCTATATTCAAATTTATAAATCGAATTGTTAAAAATTGATATTCAAAGTTTTTTATTTATTTTGTACTCAATCAGCGCCACGCAGTTGAGCATCATCTGTACTTACCACGCCAAGGTCTAAGAGATAGGAATAAGTGGCTGTGTTTGCACGGCTATAACTATATTCTATATTATCTATGGATACAATACTATGGCCCATTTGACATTGACTATCTATCGTTCAATATGTGTTAAAGAAATAATTTTTTCATCCATACATTCCTGTTTTATACCGTGGTGAATATGAGTATAGTTTTAGAGTAATCCTGTCTAATCCCAGAAAATGACGCTATGCAGCAATGCAAAGTGCATTTCACTAAAAACCGTGCCGTTTCTCACCTGTACACGCTAGTATTTCGAAATCAAATCAATATTATCAGTATTATGTTTCATCATGAAAGGGTGGGGGGGGGGGGGCGTTTTTTTATGTTTTGATCGTTGTGATCGAAGTGAAGTCATGGTTGGATCACAGCAGGATTGATACCATATAGGCTTTACCTTCACTAGGATGTACCCCAAAAATTATATTCCAATTATCTGATCGCGAGTCCCAGTATTGGTGTCGATCGTGTCGCCAACATAATCCGCCACACATCATGCACCGGGAGCATTTCATGCTTCTCAATCCGATCGGGACAACCGGTTCACTTGCGCGACAAATAAAAGTCTGACCAGAGACTTTTGATCGACGCACAGGCCAAGATATAATGTTTCAAAGGGTGCTCGATACTGCCACCTGGGTGGATGCGGCCGGTATTGCACTTTGGCATTCTCAGGATGATTCCCCATGTTAACCCCGAGTCCATGTGCCTGTAATGAATGGAAATATCGAATAAAAGAAATAACGATGAAAACCCGCAAGATAACCCGACTATCATCGGATCGCATGAATACTTTCCCTAAGCCAGTTGTACTTTTGCGCGATCTGATTGGCCACTGACGTTTCTGGTCATGTGACATGTGCGCCAATCGTGGGACGGCAAGTTTTGCGCCTATTTCCGGGTCTAACAGCCTGCAAACTACCTAACGCCTAGTTTATCACTGGTTAAGCTTAGGCGACTCTTTCGAAGTAGGTTAAGGTTAGAGTTTGGAATCAGGGCTGGTGGTCTATCGGCCTGCTCTAAGACAAACTCTAACCTTAACCAACTTCGAAAGAGTGCCTAAGCTTAACCGGTGGCAGAACTTGCCGTCCCATGATTGGCGCACATGTCACATTACCAGAAACGTCAGTGGCCAATCAGATCGCGCAAAAGTACAACTGGCTTAGGGAAAGTATTCACGCCATTGAGTTAAACAAGACAACACAATACAGTAATAACAACAATAAACAGGACTTCACAGGACATAGTAACAACAACAATAACGACAACGGAAATAACAAACAATAAAAAAAAAAATTTAAATGTTAAAAAAAATTAAGAATATATATAGAATTTTATCAAAATATGCACAAAAATAGATATTCGAATATAATCCTTTTTTAGAAGGAATATTATAATGTCATTTTTGGCAAATTTTGACAGCCCTACCTCACAAACACGCATTTCCGCTAAAACCTTGCTAATGAAAACATTTCCAGTTTTTTCAGTGTTCCGCTGGATAAGCAAGACTTGGATTATACTGCATGAGTTGTGAGAGTTTGTAAACAGATGTTTTGATTAGGGATGCTCGATATTGGCTTTTTTACCTATACCGATATTGTCCAACTCTTAATTTCCGATACTGATATATGCAGGGTCCCCCCCCCCCCCAAAACGGAATAATTTCAGGTAATTAACATTACATATCTTGTTGTGGAATTAATTATGCATACTTTTTACAATAAATAAAATCAGAATTTGTTCTTACTTGCTTGCCTGGGTAAATAAAGGTTATAGAAATATTTAAAAAAAAAATATATATATATATATATATATATATATTTTTTTTTTCTTTTTTTTTAAACAGATACCGATATTTTCCGATATCACATTTTAATGCCAATGAAATGTAATGATAATGATAATATCGGACATCCTTTTTAAAGGGGAACTATCTTATAAATGGCCTTTTTGAGTGTTTAGCATTGTTTCCTAGCTATGTGAACTTATATTAATATGATCTATGTCTCAAAATTCTCATATTGGCGCATTCTTCCAATTCTCCTCTCACAATATTCACCCTCACTGAACTGAGTCGTTTGAAAATGTGCCTATATGTGATGTCATATAGTCACTGCTGCATGTTAATGTTCAGGCGAAGACGACGCTGCGCAGTGGTTTAGGAGCCGCCCTGCAGCCCAGGCTCAAAACAGCTCGAGATCTTGAGGTAGAAAAATGCTGTTTTTGAGGACTTGATTAGAAATACAAAACAATGAATAAAAAAAATATATATATTACAGAGGTGTTCCATAGACTCACAGGAATTGTGTAAAAGTGCCCAAATAGTGAAAGAAATAGTAAAATAGTTCCCCTTTAACTTAATCTCCAATTCATCAAGTATGGCTAGGCTACTGTTATTTGGATTCTACATTCTCTGAGAAGTGCGAGAAATTACTCACAGGATGAGTAATTGATATGGCAGATCATAATTTCTGGGTGAAGTGTTCCTTTAATAGATCTCAAAGAAGAAAAATCACACTGAATCAAATATAAACATTTACTCAATGTAAACCTCGAGAAAGTTCAGTCACTCAATATGAAACATAACATATTAGATTCTAATGTGAACTCTATTCTTTTTTTGCACACCCCTAATGGATTGTGCAGGGAAAGGATTCTACCGATCAACATCATCATTGGTATAAGAAATAGGGCCAGGGTTCCAAAGATCAACCATCCCTTTAACAAAACCCTGTAAAAATGAGAGGTCCATTAATAAATCAGACCAAATCAAACGTAGAAGGACCTACTTTAAATGAACACGGACCACACAGAAGAACATTGTAAGTCTTCGGTTAAGATGGGGGGTGTTTGTTTTTCATCTCCAGGGGGAGAGAAAAGCCTTTGAGAAGATTGTGGGGTTAGCCAAAGGTCCAGCCTTAAAGCACAGCCTGCCCTTATAAAGAAGAACAGACCAAAATCCAAGAATGGTGTGTTTGTTTGTTCTTGTGTGGGTATGTGTATGTGTGATTCAGTCCGTCTGTGGCATGGTTTTCTGACTATGCCTCCTCTTACAGACTTGACTATTGTTTTGCCCCCAGTGGCAGAAGAAATACAATAATAAGGATGTGAGGGAGAGAGTTAGTTTGGTTAGGATTAATATTATCGATCAAGATTCATCATAACCAATAGGACTGGGCGATTAATCAAGTTTCAATTACGATTTTGGCTTCCCGCTATCATGAAAACAACATAATCAAGATAAAACTATTAATGTGTCACGTGCCGTGTTCAACACTGTCCCTCTGCTGAATCTTGTCATGTAAACAACGGCCAAACAGCGCCTCTCAGATGTTGATACGTAATGTTAGTAGCAGTTAGCATGTATGTTAGTTAGTTAGCATGTATGTTAGTAACAGTTAGCACTTGCGCAGCCAACAAAACTAGCTAGCAGAGGAACTGAGGGATAATGTTAGTAGCGGTTAGCACGTGAATGGTATGCATTTATATAGCACTTTTATCCAAATCACTTTACAATTTGTTCCTCACATTTTACCCATTCACTCACACACTGACGGCAGAGGCAACCATGCAAGGTGCCAACCTGCTCATCGGGAGCAAGATTCAAGATTCAAGAGTTTTATTCATCACATACATACCAGGGCATACAGTGAAATGCGGTTGGCCATGCCCGCTTCGATTAATAATAAAAAGATAACTACAATAGACATGGTAAAATAGACATGTTAATAAATCGCTTAAAAGGCACTGGATCCTATGTACATTCCTATACAATGTGCAGTTTTTCTTCTATGTCCCTATGCTATACTTGCTGTTACTAACTATACTATACAACAATCACAACAAGTTATTTTCTTAAAGGGGAACTATTTTACTATTTCTTTCACTATTTGGGCACTTTTACACAATTCCTGCGAGTCTATGGAACACCTCTGTAATTTTTTTTTTTGTAATTCATTGTTTTGTATTTCTAATCAAGTCCTCAAAAACAGCATTTTTCTACCTCAAGATCTTAAGCCGTTTTGAGCCTGGGCACCTAAACCACGGTGGGGCCTGATGATTATCATGCAGCGGAGTCTCTCTGACATCACAGATCAGCACATTTTCAGATGACTCAGTTCAGTGAGGGTGAATATTGTGAGAGGAGAATTGGAAGAATGCGCCAATATGAGAATTAGAGACATAGATCATATTAATATAAGTCCACATAGCTATGAAACAATGCTAAACACTGAAAAAGGCCATTTATAAGATAGTTCCCCTTTAAAGTGTCCTTTTCCTTCCTTTAAAGTGTCCTTTTCTTGTGTGTTTAAAGTGACTTGTGGTGCGTTTGTGTGTGTGCAAGTGCATAATGTTGTGTTATGTGTGTGTGTGTGTGTGTGTTCATGTGTGCTTGTGTGTGGAGAGATCAGTGGTCATTGTTCTGATGGCCTGAGGGAAGAAGCTGAGCCTTAGTCTCTCTGTTCTTGTTGCGTGTATACGGAGGCGCTTGCCTGACTGCAGCAGCTTGAACAGGCTGTTATTGGGGTGGTGAGGGTCCTTCATTATTCTACAGGCTCTGGATTTGCACCTTAGGAGTTAAGTGTCTTGCTCAAGGACATTTCCACACGCTGCCCGGGAGGAGTGGGAATCGAACCGGGAACCTTCAGATTACCAGACGACTGCTCTAACTCCAGAGCCACTGTCGGTTTTGTGTGCCGACAACAAAACTAGCTAGCAGCAGAGGTACTGAGGAGTGATGTTAGTAGCAGTTAGCTTGTGTGCTAACAACCAAACGAGCTAGCAGAGGATTTGTGTGATGGTGTGTGAATCAGTGAAGGAGCCAGAGTTGCGTTCAAGAGCAATGTCTGAGAATGAACTAATCAAAATATACAATATAAAAAATATCAGTTTTCACACATGTGACGACTAGTGACTTTGCATTCAAATTCATAATATTTCCATACATTTGAATGAAATTTGACTTTTGAAAGTCATTCTTACAGCCTTAATATATACTACAGTAGTAAAACATTGCACCTCCAGTAATATATCTCCACCGCAACTTCTTTGATAACCAAATTTACAGGGTCCTTGCTAAATATGCGAACATCGGGCGATATATTGATATCAGAATTTTTGTACTCCACATATCGGTCCCATAATTCCAGTATCGGTCAGGCTCAAATTAGGATACATACACACACTCCACATCTGGAAGTCCTTTTAGATGCAGCCAATTACCCCTGTCGAGGTTTCCTCTGCACTGCATATAAAGCAGCCAAATATGTCAGTGACTATGTAGCTAACTTGAGCTAACGCTACACCTCTGGACATTTGTTTGGCTGGCTACAGTAGCGATAACACAGAGATACAGTAGCCTACATGGCGGACACACAAACATGAATGCATAGCATACACAGTTAAGCAACTCAATCAATCAAGTGATGATTACATTCTCACTGTGTGCCGACTACCGAGCATGTTGGTCTAATGTTTGTTCTTCAATAGGACTAGCAACAGGACTGTTCAATCAATTACGTTTGTTGTTCACCATCATCTCAGTTTACAGGACACAGTACAAAAGAGAGAGAGAGAGAGAGAGAGAGAGAGAGAGAGAGAGCAACTGTATTTCAGCAAGTCATAATAATGTTATTGGGTGCAAACAAACAAACAATAAATAAATAAGTAAATAGTTTACTCTTAAGCGGTATTATACTGTAGGTTATACATGGCTCAAAGTCATGTGGGGTTAAGAGTTGTGTTGCTTTATAAG
>NC_140165.1:110071177-110238262 GCF_963971535.1 Notolepis coatsorum
GTCTGGGCGGGGCTTCGGGGCCTGTACTTTGTTTGACTGTGCGTGGGCGGGGCGTCGGCTTGCGGCTCTGCAGATATACCCTACTCACACAGCCACAGGGTGTAGTAGGGTATATCTGCAGAGCCACAGAGCCCAACGTCTGGGCGCAGTGGGCGGGGCTTCTTCGTGGCGTGGACAAGTCTTGTGGCATGGACAAGTCTTTGCACTACTGCGCATGCGGATGAGGGAGGGGGGGGGGGGGGGAGGGCTCTCTCGCTCACGTGTCTGTCTGCATGCCGACTTCTCAAAGTCCAGTTATTATACTGATATCGAATAATTAATTCTGCCCCCTCCCAGGGACGTTGCAAGGGGGGGTGCGGGGGGGGCTGCAGCACCCCCTCTCAATTATTGCAAAAATATATATATATATATATAATTTTTTTTTTTTTTTTATGTTTTTTTTTTATGACAGTATTTATATATTTGTATATACTGTCATGGCCGCCTAGTTATAGTTCAAAGTGGGGGTGCATTTGTTTTTTAATATTTTAAATTTAATTTTTTTTTTTTTTTTTTTTTTTTTGTGACAGGCAAGGGGTGGTTTGGAGGGGGTCCGGCACGATCCCCTCCATAGCAATTTTTTTTTCATTTAATGAACCTGTACGTGCAATTTCCTGCAATATAGAGCCTTAAATCTTGACCAATAAAGGTGCTCTTTTCACTATAAAACTCAGTTTATATTGCAGTATGATAGCCAATTACTATAATAATAATAATAATAATATAGACTATATATAGGGGGGGATATATAATCCAAGTATTTGTGTCTTAATTTGTTATGTTATCCTACACTTTAAGCTGTCTGAAATGTCCATTACCTGTAACTCTTGGGTCTCTTTCTCTCCTTCTCTGCCTCCATCCCGGGTCTGCACAGTCACCATATCATTCTACATTAAGGAGAGCAATACACTTATGAATACACTGAACCGGTTTGAATACACAATCTTTATGCTAATCTGTAAAGAAAGGGAGAGAGGGGGGGATATATAATCCAAGTATTTGTGTCTTAATTTGTTATGTTATCCTACACTTTAAGCTGTCTGATATTTCCATTACCTGTAACTCTTGGGTCTCTTTCTCTCCTTCCTGAGTCTGTACAGTCACCATATCATTCTACATTAAGGAGATCAATACACTTATGAATACACTGAACATCATTATGAAACATTTCTATTGCACCCTTACTTACAATTCATTATGAATTGAAAATGGGGGACCCTGATGTAAACAAGACGAAAGTCTTTCTCTGGTCTGCATCCCCTTAACAATTGTGTGTATTGAGCCGTACTGTACTGTACCCATTCTGTAATCTGTTATTGATTGATTAGAAATGTTATTAACATATTGCAGAATGGGTACAATATAGTACGGCTCAATACACACAATTGTTAAGGGAATGCAGACCAGAGAAAGACTTTTGTCTTGTTTACATCAGGGTCCCCCACTTACAATTCATAATGAATTGTAAGTAAGGGTGCAATTAACACCGTGCAATCCATTATTTGTGGAGCCCGCCCTTTAAGTCTTTGAGCTATTAGGCTACTAGGGTTCTTACTTTGCGTTTTGGTGTACTGAAAAATGCTCTGATGTCTGTATTTTTTCTTTTTTCTGCCATGGTACCTGGTTGGCTGGACACACACACACACACACACACATTTTCATTTCAGGTATTGTACCTTAAGATAATTGAAAATCTTGATTTACCGTAAATCCTCAAATATAGGTCTTCTATTTACCTCAGCTGCAAAGAGCACCAGGCCTTTATTAGAGAGACTTGTTATATAAGGGGCAGGCCTTAATTTCTAAAACTGACACTCATGGACATAATCCCTTCATTTTCAGACTTTTATTGCATTATTATTATTATTATTATTATTATTATTATTATTATTATTATTATTATTATTATTATTATTATTATTATTATTATTATTATTATTATTATTATTATTATTATTATTATTATTATTATTATTATTATATTTTTAATGCGTACATTGTCTGTCTACATTTATTTAGACTAGCATTGGTATTTAAATATTGAGTGCAGTTGAGTAATTGTGGGATTAACATAATTCACACACTGAACAGAGAACAGAGATGGAGGAGAACAGAGAACAGAGATTATTATTATTCTAGATAATATGACAACGTTAGCTAGCGGCTAACGCCAACGTTATATTATTATTATTTATTAGTTACGGACTTACGGTATGACCAGATGGCATTTCGGACCGTGAAACACTTTTATTGTATTGCGTGGTAGATGTTCTACCACTCGACAGTAAAGACATGTCTAACATAATAGTTTGTTTGAACAACTGAACTTACTTAGTGGAAAATCCTGCTGTTGTTGTAACTTGTGCGTTGTGCCTAAACTAGTGTTCACGAATCACGCTGCCTGCCTGTGTACCAGCTTACTGTTACACCTGGAGTGGAGGCTGCAGGCAGCGGCGCGCTGTGCAGACTGGAGTGTGAGCCGGCAGGGCTCCACTCTGTCTGCGGGACTGGATCAAACCATATCGGGCAGGGGGGTGTCGCAATCTTTGGAAACTTAAAAACTTGCTATTAAGTGTCATTGCGTATTATTAATTTGATTGAAATTACGTAGTTATGGTTAGATAAGATTTATATATTGGGGGGGGATATATCATATGATCAAAAAGTGAGGGAGCAAAGAGACAAGTTTGCTCCCCCAAGTTCAATAGTCCTGGAGCACGTGCATCGCCTGCTCCGTTACGTAGGCGCCTATGTATACTGTAACTGTATAACTTTAACACTGTATATTATAAGTTTATCCTGCTCAAAGCACTTCACCATTTTAATATTGTGTGTATTGAGCCGTACTGTATTGTAGCCATTCTCCAATCTATTAAATAAAGTTTTCATTCATTCATTACACTACTGTATGTACACAATCATACGTGTAAAACGAGTAGATTTTCGAGTGATGACAGACTGTCACAGACTGATTGAATGACAGGTGAAACAACTAATTGTATTCACCTCCCGTCTCCCGTCCTTCCCACGCGCCACGAACCACTGAGCTACTGTGATACAGAAAATAAAAATATCAGATTTCTTTTCGAAACGTCCCGCCGGTCCCAGTGACAGTCCCACAAAATCTGATAAACGTCAGAGAGAGACAGAGACGACAGGTTCAGCCTCAGCATCAGGTATTGAAGAGTTAACTGAGTATGTTCCCCTATACCCCCCCTTGGGCGCCAGGGGCTTCCACTGAGGGGTGATGCAAATAGGGATGGGGTGTTATGGCAGCTCATGATGGAAAGAGTGCGCACCGAGTCTGATCCCGAGTTGAAGAATTGGCTCCAAAAGAGAGACAACTGGATGTCCAACAACATCCAAAACGAAATCTTACAGCTGTTTGCCCATGATATTCAGCGACAAATTAGAGGCAAAGCATCCAAAAGCCCATTCTTTGGCTTGAACGCTGACGGAACCACTGATGTCACTCACTGGAAAAGAACAATTCTCGTGTAATATACAGTTCGCCGATGACAACTTGGAAGCTCAGAACTTCTTTTGGGGTTTTTACAATGCCCGGCCCAGACACAACAGCCGAGACGCTGTTTTTGTGTATAAAATACTTTTACGCCTCGACCTGCCCATGGAGAGGCTGATAGGATACTGTTTTGACGGGGCCAGCAACATGTCTGGGGGGTACAGGCTAGACCAGGGGTTCCCAAACTTTTCAGGCCGCGACCCAAAAAAAACGGTGTCAGAGAGCCGCGACCCCCACTATTATAGGAGGTTAAAAAAAAATTATTTTAAATGGAAATGTATGGTTGAAACATGCAAACATTCAAACGCACACACACTAATAAGCATTGGAGGCTTTTAACCAGGGCCGGACTGGGGAAATCATTCAGGCCAGGAAATAGAGCCCCAGTCAGGCCACTTTTTAAGCAGGGGGTCTGGGGGTCCCCCACCAGGATTTTTTTTGTTACAAAGACTTAATTTCCTGCATTCTGGTGCAGGCATTTTTTTTATTTGTACCCTTTAAATGCCAGTGTTTGTGATGGCATCACAAATTATTGTTAAAAAACAGGCTAGCATATGTATGATTAGCAACAACACAGATTTTTATGGATTTTCAGTTTTTTGTAATTGATAAATACAATATTTTATTCAACTTCAGCCCTGATCATAACACCACATATTCATTTTATAATTCTAACCCTTTAAATGCCAGTGTGTGTGATGGCATATATTTGCAATATATCAAATGCAAAGTACATTTTTCTGGGGGGGATTATTACAGGCTAGCATGTGTCAATGATTAGCAGTTTTTCGTAAGGATCCCGCCTCCACCAATCACATGCGGCTCCCTTTGTGTGTGTGTGAGAGCAAGAGAGAGAGAGAGATAGTTCTCCAACTTGTGTGAGTTGCAGTGATCTCCTGGTTGTTCCCCACCTAGGTTATCTAACTATTGCGCTGGTGCAACTAGAAACACTGGCCTGGCCTGCTTCTAAGTTCAGTGGCCTGACCGGATTTTTTTTATTTTTATTTTTTTATCATCTGGCGACCCCCCAGCACCCCCTGCCGTTTTATAGTTCCAACGTGCCTGCCCCCTCCCCCCCTCAGGCGTGTGGCACAGGGCATAGATCCTAGACCCTGGACTGAGACCACGGCCTATGATTTGCAGGTGAAAAGCTAATACAGTCATTACTATTGTCCCCCATGATTTCTGCCATCATTGTTATGTTGTAAGATAACATATGTATAAAGCCCCCATTTTCTTTTCTTCATGGGCATTAATAACTTTTATTTCATTTCTAGAACATGTTCATTCCATGACAAACAAATGGAATTGACTGTGGGATTTTTATGCTTATGGTAAGATTGTTTCATATTGGTATACATTGGTTTTACCCTTGAATATATATATTAAGTCTTCTATTGAAGACGCAGAACATTACATATAACTGCTGCTGGATGCACCACGTTTTTGTGGAGTTAGGACATTAAAAGCTCTCTTCCCCACCCCTTTTTTCAGTACACCCTTTGCATTGTCGCCAACACCCGGTTCCGGTTCACAGAGGTCTGTATCACCTTGCTTTTCTGTACTCTCAGGCCGTCGTAAGTGGCAGAGAACCGTCAAACTGGTTGCAGAAGTACATCCAGAGGTCACCAAGCAAGAATCGGTCATGGTCAACGTGTGCCCCAGTCTATTTTCAGGACGACAGGTGTGACGGATCATATTGGTCTGCGTTGTGTTTGATGTTAAATGTTAAATGAGAATGTCCCGAGGGGGAGTCGAACAGGGGGCTCCCGCGTCCGCGGGCGACGACACAGACCGCTGCACTAAGAAGTGGATCCACCCCTAACTACCGTACCTATGCGTCTATTAACCCTGTTATGGGGAAGTGAGTTTAATTTACCAGCCCGCACTGCCACAGTCACCCGTCAACACACCTGTTTCAGTGACTGTGGACATACCCACGGACTTCCCCGTTACACTCACCTCCCTAAACTCACGCCCCTCAGGACATCCGGGTCACTGGGCACCACTGTGACGGATCATACTGGGTCTGCGTTGTGTTTGATGTTAAATGTTAAATGAGAATGTCCCGAGGGGGAGTCGAACAGGGGGCTCCCGCGTCCGCGGGCGACGACACAGACCGCTGCACTAAGAAGTGGATCCACTCCTAACTACCGTACCTATGCATCTATTAACCCTGTTATGGGGAAGTGAGTTTAATTTACCAGCCCGCACTGCCACAGTCACCCGTCAACACACCTGTTTCAGTGACTGTGGACATACCCACGGACTTCCCCGTTACACAGGCATCAAAACGCAGTGTTTGACTTCTTGTCAAACATCCTGGCCAGCACAGTCTCATCTGTACCCATCCTGGATAATGTAGCCTATATCCTTGAAGTCTTGCTGCCTGAGGTGAATTTGTGTGCCAGGTTAATGTGCACAGTCCCCCCCCACCCAACCCCCTCCAATGTACAGTTTATTCCCCCTCAAATGTATATACTCTATTATTACTATATATACTCTACTATTTCTGTATCACAAACAGTGCTGTATATTTGTAGATCTGGTATGTCATAAATGTCTAAATGTAACATTACTGTCTATCTGTATGTCATGTTATGATGAATTGAAAATGGGGGACCCTGATGTAAACAAGACGAAAGTTGTATATGTCGTAAACGAGAGAGAGAGAGCGAACGCGAGCGAGCGAGAGAGCCCCCCCCCCTCATCCGCATGCGCAGTAGTGCAAAGACTTGTCCATGCCACAAGACTTGTCCACGCCACGAAGCCCCGCCTCAAGCCTGTCCACGCCACGAAGCCCCGCCCAGACGTTGGGCTCTGTGGCTCTGCAGATATATGCTATTGGCAGTGGGACGCGTGAATACCAAACCATCCAATAAACTTATTATGGATTGAAAACTGAAAACCTTAATGCATACTGAACTCAATATTTTTAAGTTCTGGTAACTTTTTTACAGTGTAGTCTTGCGATCAATCAAAACTAATTTACACGATATACCTCACATTCACCCTCCATTCACATCCTGGTGTTCTCCTGGTGTTCTCCATTAGGCCTGTAGGTGGAGCTATGACAGCACACGTACAGTACACAGTCACACCGATGGTGTGTGATGTGTCCAAAAATGAATGGGCAAATGTGAGTGAAATGGTCGCACTGTATGCAGCTGTTTGTCTGCATTGCACCCCCCCCCCCCAACTCAGATTTAGGGTTGATACAACCATCATAATAATATTGTTAATAATAACAATAACAATAATGATGTAATAATGTAAAAATTATCATAAAAAATACCTGATTATGAGAACAAAAAATTACGATGCATGGAATATTGTTGAGGCTGTGGGATATTTGTGGATATCCTGAAGAAGAATGTTCTCAGTCAACCGAGGTTTGGATAATAACAAGGTTTATTAACCAAACAGATAGAAATATACAAAGTATATAGAGAGAATGGCTGAGGGCTTTCCCCAGGTAATCAGCTGAAATGACCCAGGTAAAAGACCTGGATTGATCTCGGGAGGAGACTTATATAGTTAACAAGAGGGGGGATGTGGTCCCATTTGATAGGTCAAATGGGGGGGGGATACAGGTTTGGGGAGAGGGGCACAGGATTGGGGAGAAAGTGGGGGGGGCACAGGATTGGGGAGAAAGGGGAGGGGAATGTCTTATTCTACAGAGGGGGGGGGGGGCACAGGTAAGGGGACACAGGGGAGGGGGATATCTTTACATGAGGACATTATATTATACCACAATACTCACTTTTCTCTATTATAATGTGGGTGAGATTAATGTATAATATACCAGGATTGTTTGGAACAGGTAAAAGTGAATAGGTATGGTAAAAGAATGGGACCGATGTAATCCATCGGTTATCAGATAA
Source organism: Notolepis coatsorum (assembly GCF_963971535.1). Lineage (NCBI taxonomy): Eukaryota > Metazoa > Chordata > Actinopteri > Aulopiformes > Paralepididae > Notolepis > Notolepis coatsorum. The sequence goes on from NC_140165.1 coordinate 110,078,624, forward strand.
TGAATAAAATAGAAAACAATTAAAATAATGAAAATTTTGGCCAATGTGATCTGTTGGTTGGCATAACAGTTTAAAATAGTATTATTTATATACATGATTCATGACATGATCGACTGGACTGCGGTCTGTGTTAATTTGATATCAGATATGTGGGAATAGATATCACCCTTTTATTTAACCGCTCAAAATACCTATATCAATGATTGGTCCTCAACTCTGATATCAAACAACAAATAACATAATCATTAGAGGCTATAGCTGTGCACATATCTTGGCATACCTTCAGTCGTTCATGTCGTGACTCAGGGGAGCTAATGTCATGGTTGTGCATACAGGCATAGTAATAAACCAATTAAATACATGTGAACACTGTCTCTGTGTGGTCAGAGTGCACAGGGTGAAAAAACTAAATCGTGTGCATAATTATTAGGAATAGGATTTACACATAAGCATTAACCTAGTGGCTAATGTGTACAAAAATAAAATTGAAAACCGTTACCCTAGTGGTTAATAAAACTGATATAAAAGGTGATTATGATAATCGTTATGCATTGTTCTGTGGTGCATACTATCAATGGTCAAAACAAACTTGGTGTCTTGGAACAACCCAACTGGTTCTGCCCTGTTTAACAATACCATTTTGCAATGTGACTCTGTGATCATTTCTCATTGCTATTATAAAATTGGTTAATGCAATCTTACTGATTGTATTTCATCATATTCCTAGTCAATAATTTTCCAGATACATATGAACTCTGTGAAACAGTTCTTGTTTGTGAATCTGACAGTTGCTGTGTCGTGTTGATCATCTGTTCTCGGTCTGTCGTGTGGCAGGGCCAAACAGTAACACAGTAAAAATTAAATACATACATAACAATGTGGACAATGTGTGTTCAGAAGTCTCTTGGTTCACAGGTCTCTGATGATGTCTCTTCTTGACGATGCAGTCGGGAACATTCACTGGTCGCCGTCCATTCCCTGTCAAGGGTCACCTGTAGCAGTGGGGCGGTCAACTATAGTGGCCTTGCAGACTCTTTCTCTGGAGTCTATGTTGTTCTTCACCACCATCACATGTCTGCCACTGTGCTCACGCTTGACCTTTATCAGGCCTAGAGACATGGCTGTAGGGTGGTCTTGAACGTGCTGTGTGGTGGTTGGTCCCCCCGTTCCTCGTCATCGCGGTACTAGAGGGGCGAGGGTTTGCTGGTGTAGCGGCCTGTCTGTAGGATGCTCTCTCTCACATGGATGGCAATCTGGTCATGGAAGTCATGGAGTGAACTCGTAGGTGTCTTCTCTCAGGCCGTCAAAGCTTGATCTCCTCTTCGTCAGTGTCTCCTCGGTCAGTCTCCTTCGTGGTCCTCTGCTCCACTTCCTTGGGGATGGCGTCCCTGGGTGGGCTGGGTTGGATGGCGGCTCTCTCAGGTTGTGTCGTCGCCCTGGTTGTGCTCCCCTTCGTTTGGTTTGCCATGGGCCGCATGTCGTTCGTGGTTCAGGTCACGCGTCGTCTCACTCCTTCTCACTTGTCGTGTCCTCTCACCAATATGATCTGAGGATGATAAAATTGCCTTAGAAAACCTCCTCACATAAATGATTCAACGCCTTTCTGCTAAAGAGGAAAATCATTTTGGGATTAATTCAATTCATTGTAAATAAAATCACTTAATTGAAAATAGGAAATGCAAGCCAATTGCATTAGCAGTGATTCCTTATGTCAAGAAGGTCACATTCACTACAATCTTATCAGATCTTGTATCTAACTAGATCTTACAGCATTAGGCTTTAAATAAAATTTTTAATGAATGGCCAAAGTCTTGAATCAGATAAAATAGCTCTTTGTCTTCATAGTCTGTGATGTTAAATTGAAGTTGATCTTACCTGTGCGATGGGTGTGCCTCAGGATACTTACCTCGTCACGCCTTCTTTGGCGTTCTTCACATCTCAGTGTGGCTCATCATAGCATAGGAAAAAAAAAACATAAAACCTAGACAGCCAGTTAATTTTGCATGAAAAACAATCATTCGTTTTGTCATCTAACCCTAACTAACCTTACTGTCATGCACTCGTCCTAATAAAACTACCCTACACTGTGGCACTCAACACTTTGATGACTTGTTGCTCAGCTGATAGAGTTGTGCTCTTCCTGATGTTCTGTCGCACAGAATCTGTGAGTCGCTTTGGATAAAAGTGTCAGCTAAATGATCAATGTACGTGTATACCTTGTACATTTAGATAATTGTGCTCCAATTTTGGTGGTTGATATTTGCAGTCATGGAAAGACTTGAAATTGCAAGGAGTTAGTGGTTGTAAGCAGAGGATAGAAGGAGGAGATTGCAAGTGAAGTTGTTTTCATCATTAATCTTTCATCTCGGGCACTTCTACTTTGTCTGGTTTTATTCAGAATTCATATCTCTAATTCGTGTGCCTCTTGAAAAGAGATGATGAAAACAACTGGTTAGTTATTGTTAGTATGGGAATTAGGTAGACTTTCATGACTGCAACATCATCACTTGTGTCTGATTCATGTTAATTAAGTGGTTCCATCCATTGTTATCCATTGTCAGGTGAGTCCACCAAGCCTGTGGTCAGAGTGCAGGCATTTGCATTGCTTTGTCTCCCTCACGCCATACCCTGTGGGTTTCGAGTGCCCACTCTGAATAGCGTCTGTTATCGTCTTCGTTCCTGTAAAAGAAATTTACATGTGGGTGTTTGGATGCAGATTTGTTTTAAATGGTCAATCGATTGTCTCTCAACTCCACACCATCTTCGGTTGAGTCTCGTGGTAACAAAGAGAAAATCTGCATCTAAAGCGATACTTCCTACTATACTAAGTATAGTGGAGATACTAAGTTGAGTCCCTATAGGTGTGGTCAGAGTCCTCTCTAGGCATTTGCATTGTCTTTCAACTCCACATCGTCCTCAGCTGGTTTGAGTGAGTGTTTAAACACTGCTTTGTAATTCAATTTAGAGTTAACTCAGTCTGCCTCTCCTGTAAACACAAAAAACATGTTAATTTCCCACTCTTTTCTTTTCGTTTGGGTGAAGTCTCTTTGACTGCATGTGTGCTCAATAAACATTAGCTAGTCCTTCTCTTTTTTATCATCTCACACAATATACATATCTCATCAATGTTACTGTGGAAAAGAGGAGGCATGATTTTGGTCTTATTTAAACATTATCTGCATTTATTCATTATCTCTAAAGAAAGGTTGATTCTTTCTTTTAGCTTTTAGATCAAATCTATCCAATTGATTAGAATCCTATTTAAAACTAGCTTTATGTGACTTATAACGTGTAAATTAAATGAAAAACAATCACTCAAGCGATATGGGATAGCTGTAATTTACTGCAATGAGAAGATAGTTATGTCATGCATCTACATTAGGACTTTAAAACAATCGCTCAAGCGATATGGGATAGCTGTAATTCACTGCAAATGAAAGGATGGTTATGTCATGCGTCATCAAGGTTTGTTTCATACTCACCGGAAAAAGCTGCCGTGTTCACGTTGGATCCTCATTCCTCACAGTTCAGTTCAGTTATTGAATGACCATATTATATTACCCCCTTGCAGCGTGTATTTACACATACAATTAACATATACTATACGTGGATTTCATATACCCTCGCCCTCGGGCATATTAAACTTTACGTTCGCCTAATGATAGTTTCATATCGCATTTTTGTATGACGTCATCAGTCCAAGCAACGTTCACGCGTTCCCATTCACCACGGAAATACCGCTTTGCAATCCATGCAATATTTTTTCCACGAGCTTTCAATAGCCTGGAATTCACCTAAACCAGCGTTTTGTTACCGAATGAACGCGCCTGTGCATATGTGAAACGTAAACAAACAGAAACGATAAAACTATATTTCCCAAATGGTCGTTCCCGTGGGCCGGTTTTGTTGGTTCCGGAAATCACTATCTTAGTTTGTCGCGTGAGTTGCACCCCAATGTTATTCTCTGTATAACGGTAACTCGTCTCCCAATGCCCGTCGCTATCCGCCGGTTCTTAACTCAATAAAGCAACGCGACGGGTCCTATAATACTTGTGCACATACAAACGAGACTTAAACAGACAAACAAACAATAATTCATATAAGTTAACGTGTTTGTATACCTGATTGTATTGGATCGCTGTTCGTTTAGTCGGCCAGCACCCTGCTGCGACAAGGCTTGTTTACCCTCGGTTTAACTATACATCGTTTTTAAAACATAACGACCGAATCCTGAACTTCGAAATTTAACAGCGCTATATTAGATTATATATACCTTTTAATCACACTCTCGGTCTCTTCAACCCGCGACTAATGTCCCGTTTAATGTACTTTCCGCGACTAATATCCCGTTTAATGTACATTCACGTACTCCCGGGACATCGCGTAATCATGTACTACTAGGACATTGCGTAATCATCTTCCCGCTATCTGTATGATCAATTGGTTAATTTAATCCGAATACATCGTTTTCAGGAATGGAAGAGATTGTGGGCTTAGTTTGAGGTTGAAACAATGAATATTATGACGTTACTCTGGTAAATCTAATTATGATTCCATCAGCTTCTCGGTCCTAACTTCCCGCCTCTTTGCAGAGGAATCACAGAACAGTTTCTAAGAGAGTAGCGTTTTCCAATGATATCACATCTAATAAGCTCACGTATCTTCTTTTGTTGCCTATATTTCAGTCTGCATCAGCTAGACTTGGGTTAGCAATCCAACAACCTTATTTTGTGCCCTAACTTTCGGTTTGGCAACAGCTCAAATCCGGGAATAGCACTAACAACCCATCCTCTCAGAACATCTGTCCAGATAAGGACCCAGGTACACGCGTTTCCCCGGTACGATTCTCAATACAGATCAGATATATTAATACACATTATTCTTACTCAGCCATGATCTCAATATTTGACAACATTCTGTAACATTCACCTGGCACAGAGAAAAGCGGGAAGGTTTTAATTCCTTGCCATACATTTTTGGTCGACCTGGTCTATATACTCACTTTTCTCTGTATAGATGAAACAATACAGCACGCCGGTGGGACGCAAAAAGGTCCGTCACAAGTTCGTAGACGCCAATTGTGGGATATTTGTGGATATCCTGAAGAAGAATGTTCTCAGTCAACCGAGGTTTGGATAATAACAAGGTTTATTAACCAAACAGATAGAATTATAGAGAGAATGGCTGAGGCTCTCGCCCCAGGTGATCAGCTGAAATGACCCAGGTAAAAGACCTAGATTGATCTCGGGAGGAGACTTATATAGTTAACAAGAGGGGGGATGTGGTCCCATTTGATAGGTCAAATGGGGGGGGGGGGATACAGGTTTGGGGAGAGGGGCACAGGATTGGGGAGAAAGGGGGGGTGGCACAGGATTGGGGAGAAAGGGGAGGGGAATGTCTTATTCCACAGAGGGGGGGGGGGCACAGGTAAGGGGACACAGGGGAGGGGAATATCTTTACATGAGGACATTATATTATACCACAAGGCACACTAGTTACAACTATATTTCAAACAGGCACTCCATGTCAAAAAGGTTGCTGACCCCTGCCCTACTCAAACCAAGCCGCATTTCTCGGAGACGCTCTCTGATTGGCCGACGCCTGTTTCTACACTGGTTAAGCTTAGGCACTCTTCGAAGTTGGTTATGGTTAGAGTTTGTCTTAGAGCGTGACGGCAAGTTCTTTCGACGGTTAAGCTTAGGCACTCTTTCGAAGTTGGTTAAGGTTAGAGTTTGTCTTAGAGCATGGCGATAGAACGCCAGGTAGTTTGCAGGCTGTTTGACGTGGAAATGGGCAAAGACACAGCTCGTCACGGATTGGGCAAACGCGTCAGTGGCTAATCAGAGAGCGTCAGTCAGTGCCAATCAGAGTGCGTCTCCGAGAAATGCGGCTTGGTTTGGTATACACGCGGCAGAGACCCGGTGTCAAGCAAGCTTAATACACAATTCTACTTCCGCTTTGAAATTTACTAAACGTGTCAAAATGAAAGTCCCATCATGATTGATTGATTGATTGAAAACTTTATTAACAGATTGCAGAATGGGTACAGTACAGTACAGCTCAATACATATAATTGTTAAGGGGATGCAGACCAGAGAAAGACTTTCGTCTTGTTTACATCAGGGTCCCCCATTTTCAATTCATCATAACATATATGACATACATGACATACAGATAGACAGTACTGCTACATCTATACATTTATGACATATCAGATTTGCAAATACAGTACTGTTTGTGATACCAAAAGAGTCCAGAAAAGAGAGTATATACATTTGACGTACACAGTCAATTTCGCTGAGTAAATTTTACTCAAACTGAATACAATTTTACTCACTTGGGCTCAAATGGACTCAGTTTGAGTAAAATTTACTCTGCGAAATTTCCTGTGTAGAAACTGTAGGTGGGGGGGTGGGGGGGGGGGCTGTACATTGGAGGAGGTGGGGTGGGTGGGGTGGGACACTGTACACCTGTACAAGCAAAACTGTACATTGGAATATTGACAAAACCATACTTGGTCATTTACTGTACATTGGGTTGGGTTAGGACATTTACAGGGGCCAGTTTCGAATTGCAGTCTCCCGTAGGTGTTCTTTGAGAGTGTTTTTGAAAGAGGGTAGTGATTGCATTCTTCATAAAATGCATACAACCGAATTAATGTGCTGCTGTAACGGGGAGCAGGAGGTCCTCGTTTAAATTGGCACGTCACCAAAAAAACCAATAAAATGATAATGTATAGCTATGTTTTCATCTACATCATTTCATTGAGCTGTAATTTACACAACACAAGGATTCAATGTCCCCGATGACATCACTGGTGGCCATATCAAAAATAATTTACTCCCAAAGTAATGTGTACAAAACTGATTCAACTGTTTTTGGATGTGTGTGTGAGATTATGTGCAAAGCTGCAGTAAAAGAAAAACTACACAAGAGATACATTTTGGTGCATTCAGTTGGTCCTCAAAAGGGCTTGGGAATGTATGAAAATGGAGGTGGGGATGGAGAAAGAGAAGGGTGGAGGTTTCTCACATGATAGTTGTGATATGTTCTGTGGCAGCCTTTCACACAGTAAGACTTCCAGTCCATCTTTTATTCCAAATATCCGCCTGTCAACAAACACAGTCAACTGGATGTATATATGTATGTATATTTCTCTCCCACCCACCCACCCCCTCCTAATGTACAGTCTCCTCCCCACCGTATGTATATATTCAGATATTCTCTCCCCACCGTATGTATATTTCTCTCCCACCCACCCACCCCCTCCTAATGTACAGTCTCCTCCCCATCATATGTATATATTCTCTGTTAGGATCTATGGGTAACAGTACTGTATATTTTGCATATCATATATGTCACAAATGTAACAGTACTATATACCTGTATGTCATGTATGTCCCTATGCCTCATAAATGTCATGATGTCATGTATGTTGTGTATGTCATAAATGTCACTATGAATTGAAAATGGGGGACCCTGATGTAAACAAGACAAAAATCTTTCTCTGGTTTGCATCCCCTTAACAATTGTGTGTATTGAGCCGTACTGTACCCATTCTGCAATCATTCATTCATTCATTCATTCATTCATTCATTCATTCATTCATTCATTCATTCATTCATTCATTCATTCATTCATTCATTCATTCATTCATTCATTCATTCATTCATTCATTCATTCATGTATCCATTAATTCATTAATTCATTCATTCATTCGTTTTCATTCATTCGAGTGATTCTGACATCACGTTCCCAAGCCCTATTGTACATGGTATAGCAGTCAACACAATTACTTAAAGGTGTTATATATGTAGCAGTCTGGAAAATATGGTATATTATTCAGAACTGCTGACTGTGTTTATATCCCTTTTTGTACACAAAGACATTCTAACTAGTGTCATTGATTCACACGAACAATGACACAAACGTCCCCGGCCAAAGAGCATTGGAACACGGATTATGAATTACAGTATTGATTCATAATATTCTACAGTGCGTCCCCCTTGTGACTGGCAGGCGGGACCAGCAGGGGGCAGTAGCAGGCAGAGAGTGGCGGAGAGAGCTGAGAGATGATAAAGGGAGGAGGCCAGCGGAAGTCGTTCTCTTCGGCAGTGAACTTGACAACGAGAAGTCACGTCTAACGGGGGGGCTCTGGATAGCCCCGTTGCTGACTTTATGCCGGAGTGCCCCGTGGAACAGTGACGGGTGATAGGAAGTACTGGCTAGTGGATACGATATCCTAGCAGTACCAGTGTTATGATATTATGAACATTAAGTGCAGAGTCAGGCACTAAGAGTCGAGTTATACCTAGTTACAGTGAGCGGTATAGGTAGCGTGCGGCTAAGGATCACAGTAGCATTGCTCGTGTTATACCTAGTTACAGTGACGGTATAGTCTGCGTGCCAGAGACGTACGGGACATCCAAGCAGTCTGCCCGGGCGTCAACAGCTGTCTGCACCGGAGAGCAGCAGCACACCTGCTCCAGGCTGCCTGCAGGACACGGGGAGTTCTTTACCACCAGCAGAGTTCGCCCAGCACCAGCTCAGCCAGCACTGCCTCTCTGCTATAGCTCCGCCTGCTAGCCCCTGCGGCGCGAGTGTTCGACGCCATCTTGCCACCAGGACGGTGGTGGAGCGGCGCGGCCGCCATTTTGGTAGAGTAAACATTAGGGCTTCGGCGCCCAGGATCCTATCGTACATTACACAGTGTGTCGCAGCCTACGGGCGAAGCTGGTGTTTGCTAACCACAGTGCATAGGGGTACCCCATAAACAGTACATGCCGGCATTAGCATAGGGCTTTTGTTTTGGTAATTGTGGGCCCACACTTTGGTTTTATTTCCTTTTCTTTGAGCGTGATACAATGTGTGTGTATTAATATTTTCCCATTCAATTAACCCTTCCCTGGGGGGGGAAGTTACAGACCTGGTGCATTATAATTAAAGCCTTTTGAGGTATTATTCTGGCCGTATAATTAAAGCCTGTTGAGGTATTATACAGGGTGAAGACCCAGACGTGGGTGATGAGTCAAACACAGTGAAGTATATTATCCCGGATAGTAACCCAGAGGTGGGTGCATAATATACGTGTTTATGAGGTATTGAGTTGAACAGCAGGGGCTATAGTAGGACTTCAGCCCAATTGGCCAGTAGTATTAAATAATTGTAACTGAACAGTACAATTAACATAAAGACTTGAATGGGGTTCTGTGTGCGTGTCCATTCCTGTGCCCTGCATTAACTCTTTTGGTGTGGGTAACGTATATATATGGTTAACCCCTTCCTACCCAACTCTCCCCTTTTCAGTGGAAGGTTTCTAGGGTCAGTGAGGGAGGGTACTGCTTGCGGGGGGAACTCAGAGTATTTGATTACAATTCAGTCACGAGGTGTGGGAGGGTCTAAGGAGCGACTGGGAGGAGTGGGAGCGTGTTGGGGAGTACTGCTGACCGCCCTGCGACAGGGAAGGAAGACCAGAGTACCAGACCAGGTTGGTAAATCCCGGGCCCCATCCACTCACACTACCAGCCTCCAGTCGACGCCCCAGGCCCAAAGACGAGGGTGCAGCCAGACAGAGTTCTGCTGTGTCCAGCTACCTCCTGACTGCCAGCAACCGTTCCCACGAAGCAGGGATAATCCACCCTGCTACATTTGGCGTCACGAACAGGATCAACATCCTAACTTACTCCCTTGACCGAGACCCGTAGAGAGACCCACGATGTCAAAGAAGGAGACCCCCGCCGCGCAAGAGATGGCGGCGAAGTTTGAGCAACTGCAGGAGCAGTGTCAGACTCAGGCAGCACTGCTAAAGCAGCAAGCCGCAGCGATGAAGGAGTTGACTGACCAGGCCCTCCGCACTCAGGCGGCCCTACAGGAGCTACGAGAGGGCCAGGCCGCCGCCACCTTGATACAGAAAGGGGAGGCCTACCACGCGCAGGAGAGGGAGGCGGAGTTAGAGGACCTGCAGGCGGAGTGTCGGAGGCAGGCGGCACTACTGGCGCTGGACACCGAGGTGAAGAAAGAGGAGGCCGAACGCATGGAGGAACTGACCGCACAGGTGAAGGCCCTGACGAACAGAACCCACACACTCGCCGGTCTCCTGGACCGACAGGCGCTGGTCCTGGAAAAGACCCAAGCCGCTCTCGACCGGGACGGCCGCGAACCCCGCACCGGCCCCTCTACCGTGTACGTCCAACGGGACCGAAAGTGCAGCGAGTTCGGAGGGGGAAAAGAGAGAGGAGGGCCGCTGGTGGAGGACTGGATCCAGGACATGAAAGCGCATTTCCGGAGCAGCAGAGTGCCCGGTGACGAACAGGCAGAGTTCATACAACAGCATCTAAAAGGCGAGGCTAAACGGACGGTGCGCTTCGTGCTAGAAGGGACCGCCCCGGAGCCGGACGCCGTGTTCCGAGTGCTGCAGGAGACGTACGGAGATAAGACCTCGGTCAGTGCCCGCCTGAGAGAGTTCCTCGACTGCCGACAAAGAGAGGGCGAGACCGTGAGGGAGTTTGCTTACGATCTACAAGAGCAGATGCGCCGCATACAGGGCCGAGAACCCCAACGAGTCGCGGATCCTGCCGCCCGGCTGCAGGAGCAGTTTGTGGTAGGCCTGAAGGATGGGATGCTGCGACGGGAAATGAAGAGGTCCGTAAAGGAGAACGGGGAGCGGACGTTTTTCGAATTGATGATGGCGGCGATAGACTGGTCCGAAGAGGAGATTGTCCTTCCCCCCACAGGGGGTGCCGGCAGGGGCATGATACGCGGCGTCACCGTGAAGAGATGCGAGCCACCTCTGGACATAGCCGCGCTACAGGAGCGAGACACGACCCCGAGAGGCTTCGCCGGAAGCCGACGGAGGGGAGACGGGCCCTCTACCCCGCGCAGACTACCCCGCCGGAGCGAGGATGGGAGACTGATCTGCTACACCTGTCAACAGCCGGGCCATATTGGCCGCGAGTGCCCTCGCGCGAGGGGAGAACCACGCCCGACGGAAGCACCGGGCGGTGCGGTTTCTCCCCCACAAGTACAGGACGCCACCCACACAGCAGCAGGCGGGTCGTCCGACCTGGCGACCGCCAGACCATGGTCTGAAAGGGGAGGTGTGGTAGCGTGCCGTAGTGTTTGTAGGATTCGATACCACTGCGGCCGCTCCGACGGAAGCGCTGGCGCCCGGCCGCGCAGCCCGATGCGGTCAGAACCGGAGGCTGTACCCAAGAGACAGAACTATTACGGAGGCTTCCGACCAAGGAGTTTCCCCCGCCCCAGGCTGGTGCGAGACCGAGAGGAGAACAAGGGGAACAGGTCGGAAAGAGGTCAAGGGGGCGAGGCCGGCCAGGACCAGGGGCCTCGTCGGCGCCGCTACCGCCACAACTTCAACAACCACCGCAGACGCTCGCCGGCCGGTGACAAGCCGGGCCCAGAGGGCGGCGATGGAAACGTCAAGAGGACGTCAGTGTTCACGGTTCGTCCCGAAAGAGGGGGCCCCGAAAGGACCGTGCAGAGAGATCAGAGCAAGATCTGCTCCTTCCCGGCCTCCGACCCGGAAGAGCGGACGAGAGCTCCCCGAAGGACCTTGAGGAGAGCGCGGAGCTCATCCGAAGCAGACGTGGGTGGTGCCTTCGTTTACCCTCGAAAACCGCACCCTAGGGCGTGTAACCCACCCAGGGTCCCGCGGGTCGTCGCTGAAGCAGCGCCGAACGAGGGAGGAGAGGTAGAGTTGGTCCCCTCAGGGGAGAGCGGCGAAGACGGCGGAGACCGGGGCGAGGAGGGCGCCGCGAGCGGCCCCTCAGAGGCCTCGGAGGGCGAAGCCGTGGCCGAGGACCTGCCAACCGAGACGGAGGAATCTGACATGGAAGTCAACAGCGAAGGTTATGTAAGGATCTCGGCGGAAGAAGTTCGGGCTCTCTTGCTTCGGGCTGCGGGGGGTCGAGCGGGCCCCATCCGTGCTCGCCGGAGCCCCGAGAAGCGGATCAATCCGTCGGAGCACCAGTGGTCGGCGACAGGACCACGTGCTCAAGAGTGTGTTTGTTGAACAGTGTGTCCAACTCCTGAGGGAGTGTGTAAAACTGTTGGCATAATGTGTAATTGTCAACCGATGTGTGAAACTGTTGGTCTCAGGACCGTTTTCATGCATGCGTTTGTTTTTGTTGTTTTGTTGTTAACTTGCAGAGGACTTAGCAAGTTCAAAGTGGGGGGAAATGTAGCAGTCTGGAAAATATGGTATATTATTCAGAACTGCTGACTGTGTTTATATCCCTTTTTGTACACAAAGACATTCTAACTAGTGTCATTGATTCACACGAACAATGACACAAACGTCCCCGGCCAAAGAGCATTGGAACACGGATTATGAATTACAGTATTGATTCATAATATTCTACAGTGCGTCCCCCTTGTGACTGGCAGGCGGGACCAGCAGGGGGCAGTAGCAGGCAGAGAGTGGCGGAGAGAGCTGAGAGATGATAAAGGGAGGAGGCCAGCGGAAGTCGTTCTCTTCGGCAGTGAACTTGACAACGAGAAGTCACGTCTAACGGGGGGGCTCTGGATAGCCCCGTTGCTGACTTTATGCCGGAGTGCCCCGTGGAACAGTGACGGGTGATAGGAAGTACTGGCTAGTGGATACGATATCCTAGCAGTACCAGTGTTATGATATTATGAACATTAAGTGCAGAGTCAGGCACTAAGAGTCGAGTTATACCTAGTTACAGTGAGCGGTATAGGTAGCGTGCGGCTAAGGATCACAGTAGCATTGCTCGTGTTATACCTAGTTACAGTGACGGTATAGTCTGCGTGCCAGAGACGTACGGGACATCCAAGCAGTCTGCCCGGGCGTCAACAGCTGTCTGCACCGGAGAGCAGCAGCACACCTGCTCCAGGCTGCCTGCAGGACACGGGGAGTTCTTTACCACCAGCAGAGTTCGCCCAGCACCAGCTCAGCCAGCACTGCCTCTCTGCTATAGCTCCGCCTGCTAGCCCCTGCGGCGCGAGTGTTCGACGCCATCTTGCCACCAGGACGGTGGTGGAGCGGCGCGGCCGCCATTTTGGTAGAGTAAACATTAGGGCTTCGGCGCCCAGGATCCTATCGTACATTACACAGTGTGTCGCAGCCTACGGGCGAAGCTGGTGTTTGCTAACCACAGTGCATAGGGGTACCCCATAAACAGTACATGCCGGCATTAGCATAGGGCTTTTGTTTTGGTAATTGTGGGCCCACACTTTGGTTTTATTTCCTTTTCTTTGAGCGTGATACAATGTGTGTGTATTAATATTTTCCCATTCAATTAACCCTTCCCTGGGGGGGGAAGTTACAGACCTGGTGCATTATAATTAAAGCCTTTTGAGGTATTATTCTGGCCGTATAATTAAAGCCTGTTGAGGTATTATACAGGGTGAAGACCCAGACGTGGGTGATGAGTCAAACACAGTGAAGTATATTATCCCGGATAGTAACCCAGAGGTGGGTGCATAATATACGTGTTTATGAGGTATTGAGTTGAACAGCAGGGGCTATAGTAGGACTTCAGCCCAATTGGCCAGTAGTATTAAATAATTGTAACTGAACAGTACAATTAACATAAAGACTTGAATGGGGTTCTGTGTGCGTGTCCATTCCTGTGCCCTGCATTAACTCTTTTGGTGTGGGTAACGTATATATATGGTTAACCCCTTCCTACCCAACTCTCCCCTTTTCAGTGGAAGGTTTCTAGGGTCAGTGAGGGAGGGTACTGCTTGCGGGGGGAACTCAGAGTATTTGATTACAATTCAGTCACGAGGTGTGGGAGGGTCTAAGGAGCGACTGGGAGGAGTGGGAGCGTGTTGGGGAGTACTGCTGACCGCCCTGCGACAGGGAAGGAAGACCAGAGTACCAGACCAGGTTGGTAAATCCCGGGCCCCATCCACTCACACTACCAGCCTCCAGTCGACGCCCCAGGCCCAAAGACGAGGGTGCAGCCAGACAGAGTTCTGCTGTGTCCAGCTACCTCCTGACTGCCAGCAACCGTTCCCACGAAGCAGGGATAATCCACCCTGCTACATATAGATAACACTCAGCCACTAGATGTCGCACTAGAGCACCAGCATGACATTTATCCATCTGGTACATTCAATTTAGAGCACCTATAATAATTATTTTACACATGTTCTGCGGCTTTCTCTACACTCTAGGTTTAATGTAGAGGTTCCCCAGAGTATTTTGATATTGTTGTTATTGTGTTGTACTGCCAGACACGACCAAAATCTTTGTCGATTTTCATGCTTTTATTTTGAAGGCAAGACCTTTCTACAGGAAGTATTATTTACACAAATGTAAGCACACTTGACACAGCTCAGGCAGGGAAAGGCCAGGCAGGCACCGCATCACTGCACTGGAATGCACAGCCAACTGCTGGGTCGCACTCGCTCCATCTGTAGAGAAGACAGTTCAGACGATTGAACCCCTGAACCAACACTTTGGGGATTTCGATCACAAAGGGCTGTGGGCAACATGTCCTTCTTTGGCTAATAAAGGGCTACAAGGGAAGGATAAAACCATGCATTTTGGGCATCAGGGTAGCCAATAAGAGGGGGTAGTCCACACCAATGAAAAGTAGGAATGAAGACACATTTATGTATGTGTCTTGTTTGTGTTTTTTTGTTATGGTGGCAGGACTGCCACCGTGGGCTATGCATGGCAAATAGGGTTGTAACAACTAATCGACAACTAATCAATTGTAAAAAATTGTTGCCAACTATTTTCATAATTGATTAGTTGGATCTATGCTATGTTTATGCTGCACCTCCATGGCCTGTTGTTGTTGAAGCCATTTCATGTATAGCAAAGCCTGTTATACAGTTTGTGTTTATATTATTATTTAAACCATTCAGCTCCTTTCAAACTGAAGACTTAAACAAGTTTTTGTAAAAAAAAAAAAAAAAAAAGAGCAAGACAGGAATAACGTTTTATATATTTTACACTCACTCACTCACTCACTCACTCACTCACTCACTCACTCACTCACTCACCCACCCACCCACCCACCCACTCACTCACTCACTCACTCATGGACGATCTGTCCGGGTCATAGTTGTAGGCCCAACTCGAGGAAGGTTGAGGAAATAGTGCCTGCAGTTCAAGAGTTCTGCTCTCCTCCCGGTGACATCGCCCGGAGGAAGGCCGCTGCGACAGAACTCTCAAGAAACAGAACAGGTTGGTGAGTTACGTGTATGTGATTATGTCCTCCTCACAACAACGTATTAACTTCAAACGTGAGGGTGGCTTAGTAGTTGATAGCAGAGGAGAGAGAGAAGGGGGAATCAGCATCGATCATACAGTAAATATATAATATATTACATTATGTGTCTTTCGTGATGTGGGCCTAGATGTAGGCCTAAGTGTTTATTTGCATATTGAGCAGGGAAGCGAGATCCGATGACGAGTGGTCACTCAAGACACACATGGAGACGCATTCTGATGCCAGATGTGCCACTGAAATCCGTCTCACCAAGATTTAGTCACAATCTGGATATAATAATATATATGGATATAAAATACATGTCTGGACAGGGCCCAAAACATACATTTTGTTGAACTGATGAGCCCATCTTCTGACCTGTTAGTTGTACAGCCACACATTTAGCTGTGAACATTCATGACCCATGACCAGATACCCAGCTCCTTATGGACTAATTTGCCATAGGAATGATGACGGCCGCCATATTGGATTTCCTGCCATTTCGATTTTTCTGTGTGCAAATCTTTTTCCCCTACTGCTCCTGGGCTGTTCACCTGGTTTTCATGAAACTTGCTGCATGTCGTCTAGGAACATTGTTACATACTATTTACCAACAGAATTTCAGAACAATATGTTTGTTCTTCTACTATAGTGAGGAGCCGTGGGAAGGTTTGAGTCAGTTGGCCTCACGGTGTTGCTATTCTAATAAATTAATATACAGTAAATATTTTATAAGCGCAAAATCGCTATTCTGGCTCCTACACCAACCCACAAATCAGACCAAAACTAAAAAAGGAAACAAAGTGAAATACCAGGCATCAGTCTACACACCCTCCCCAGACACAGTAGGGTAGTCTACACCCTCCCCAGACACAGTAGGGTAGTCTACACCCTCCCCAGATCAACAGTAGGGTAGTCTACACCCTCCCCAGATCAACAGTAGGGTAGTCTACACCCTCCCCAGATCAACAGTAGGGTAGTCTACACCCTCCCCAGATCAACAGTAGGGTAGTCTACACCCTCCCCAGACCAACAGTAGGGTAGTCTACACCCTCCCCAGATCAACAGTAGGGTAGTCTACACCCTCCCCAGACCAACAGTAGGGTATAGTCTACATCCTCCCCAGACCAACAGTAGCGTGGTTGCCACCCTCCCCAGACCAACAGTAGGGTAGTCTACACCCTCCCCAGATCAACAGTAGGGTAGTCTACACACCCTCCCCAGATCAACAGTAGGGTAGTCTACACCCTCCCCAGACCAACAGTAGGGTATAGTCTACATCCTCCCCAGACCAACAGTAGCGTGGTTGCCACCCTCCCCAGACCAACAGTAGGGTAGTCTACACCCTCCCCAGATCAACAGTAGGGTATAGTCTACATCCTCCCCAGACCAACAGTAGCGTGGTTGCCACCCTCCCCAGACCAACAGTAGGGTAGTCTACACCCTCCCCAGATCAACAGTAGGGTATAGTCTACATCCTCCCCAGACCAACAGTAGCGTGGTTGCCACCCTCCCCAGACCAACAGTAGTGTGGTTGCCACCCTCCCCAGACCAACAGTAGGGTAGTCTACACCCTCCCCAGACCAACAGTAGGGTAGTCTACACCCTCCCCAGATCGACAGTAGGGTAGTCTACACCCTCCCCAGACCAACAGTAGGGTAGTCTACACACCCTCCCCAGATCAACAGTAGGGTAGTCTACACCCTCCCCAGACCAACAGTAGGGTAGTCTACACCCTCCCCAGACCAACAGTAGCGTGGTTGCCACCCTCCCCAGACCAACAGTAGGGTAGTCTACACCCTCCCCAGACCAACAGACCGCAGCGGCCAGGAGGGAATTGGCATAACGACTACATTGGGGTGATGGGAGAAAAGGTGTTGAGCTTAACCCTCTCAGTCACTTTTGTGAAAAATAGAGAAAATTTACCTTTTTCTTCCAGTCATACAGTGTTAGAGAGAATTACATGGTACAAGTTCCTGTTCATCATATGACTTGGAATGTTATATTTTTTGTAATATTGTATGTTGTTGGCTAAATCGATTTACATGTTTGCAATGTATATATGGAGCAAGAGGCTTGAAATGTAATACCTAACCCCAAGTAATAACCCTAAGCCAGATAATTAATAATTGTTTGTATTTTTTTTAATATAATTAACAATTATCAGTATGTTTGACTGAATGCATTCCTACACCTAATAGCCTATTCAAGTTTAGGTTTACAGATTAAAATCCAAATAATCAAGATAATAAACTTTTTCAAAGTTATCTGGCAAATTTGCTAATCCTGCTTTTGCGAGAAATACTCCTAGGTCACTTTCTAGCTTCAGTGTACGAAGGACCCAATTTTCCACTCTGGACGATTCTTTTAATTCAATTCAGAAAATATAGACTGCTATAATTGATCCACTTCTCTTGAGTTTAAAGGCCTGGACCGGGCATTTTCCCGGTGGGCCGACGCAAACATTTTATTTATAAATATCTTTTTATTTCTTTTTTTTATAAAAAATGTTTTTGGGCTGGCCCAATCACATCTCTTACTAATTTTTTTTATCCACTTTTTCCTCCTCTTTTTAATTTTTTTTCTCCCATTCCAATTCCATTGTGCCAATTCTCCCCTCCCCTGTCTTGAACGTTGCTCGCATATCCCCGCCGCCACTGGCCGGTTGTAGGGAGGATAGAAGCCTTGCATCACGTGTCTCCTTCGGTACACGAGGAGGCAGCCTGTCACATCTTTTCACCTGCCAGCGCGGACTCTCATTGGCGAGGTGTAACGTGTGGGAGGCTCACACTACCCCCGCCATTTCCTGTCTCTGCTGTGCAGGCGTCCCCAACCGACCTGTAGGAGTCGCTGTCCACAACATCCAGATTACCACCCATCGACTTCCACCCGCTAATTCTGCCAATTGAATTAGTATGACAACTGGCCCAAGCCGGAGGCAACGCCGACAGCCGGAGTCGAACCCGGTGTCTCTTGCGTTGGTGACGAGCGCAATGTCCGCTGCGCCACCCAGCCGCCCCCACTATTGGCATTGTTTTTGTAGCTAATGCAGTTAACTAGCTAACGTTATTTTGTCAGCATAGCGTTGGCCTAGGTCCATATCGTATCATCATAATATTATTAAAAAAATCCTTAGGATAAGGGTTCCCTTGATAAAGATGCACGAAAAGGCTGTATAATATACAACACCTGTAGCTCAACTGCAAAAACTGCTTTTTTGATTTGGTTAGATTTGTATTTGGAAATTAAAAACAAAATATCTTGACCAATTTGTATTCCTGGCTGAGGATATCACCTAAAAGCATTAATTAAAACACTTATTTCCAAGGTGGTCCTCGATGAGACACATATTGCCTACTCAACTGTAATTTTTTGCTCAACTGCAAAAATGTATGCCTACTACTTATGTATTCGCCTACAGGGAAAAACACATTCACAACAGGCAGCAATGTTTTTTTTCAGCCAAGTATGGTAATAAGGTAACTATTAGGATATATATGGTATGGATTACTTACTCTTATAACTTATTACTATCTGTGGTAGCTCTAGTCTCCACCTACACAAATAGTTTTTGTGCTGTCCATTGATCATGCACCTTCACGTGGTAGGCACATTAACTGTAGGTCAAACTCCCCAAACAAACAAGCACACCATTGATTTAATTGCCATATAAATCACATACAAAGATCTAACTATTACTCCTCTTTTAACATGAATATAAAACAAAAATGTGATCTATTAACTGTGTAAACCTTATGCAATATTCATCATTGATATTTGAATACTTGAAATCTGTATGAAGTTGGAACAGCTCCATGCATTCATTGGATAAACAACTATTTGCTCATTACCAGTATGGTATTGTTTAAATTGTACAGCTTTTTGCACATCTTTGTCAGGGAATTCCAACAATTCTGGACCTGAATGTACCAGTTAATTGTAATCATCTCTCTCTCTCCTTATGTCTAGTCAAGCCAGGCTGTGGAGGAGAAAGACAGGGATGAACAGGCTATAGACTACTTTGCCCATCCTGAGCCTGCTATGATGCAGGTGTTTTTATGTTTTTACATCACCACCCAAAACAAGGTCCCTGTCCAGCCCTTTAAAATAATTTCTCCCTCAAAGCTACATAGTGCATTTTTAACAATTATGACATTTGTAATTAAAATAGTATTAGAATTGACTTATGAATGAATAAGTCTACTCAGGCTTAGGCCAAAACATAATAACGCAGCCTAAAGCAAGTGGGATAACTTTGTAGGCCTACATTGAGCTATTACATTAATAGTCTGATTTGTAAGACTTCACCACCCCCTGGTGGTGAGAACCCCCCAAACACCTGTTTTTTATGATCAAGTGGATACAAACGGTGAGGTGCTGCCACTTTACATTAAAAAAAAAACAGCTATTGTATCCAAACTGGATTTCAATTAATCCAATGATGTCGTCATCAAACTCTTAATGAATAAATTCCAGCTCTATTTAGACTACAGACCACCTTGCCCTTGTGAACATATAGAATAGAAAACTTGTGAAGTGTGGGACATTAATAATAAATAATAAGACCCCGAAATCTAATCAAACAGTTTGACGCTTAAATAATGAACCCTGCACAGATCACTCATTAATTTATTAGCTCCTTTAAATCATATTTGTATATGCACATTTATATTTATTGATAACCTGCTAATCTGTTTATTTATCCCAGGGTAGACAGGACTCAATAAGGAGTATTGCACATTGTACAGAGTACTTAGTTAGCTATATATATTTGAACATGGGTTTGACTTAGGATATAACCTGTATATTTATACCAGGGGGGCTGTACATGCGTATTGTGCTATTATTATCGATAGAGTAATATATGTCTCACATGTCATTGTGTTGTTATTATTATCAATAGAGTATACATGCCTCATCTGTCATTGTGTTATCATTGATAGAGTAACATATGTCTCACCTGCCTTGTTATTATAATTGATAGAGTATACATGTCTCACCTGTCATTGTGTTATTATTATCAATGGAGTATACATATGTCTCAGCTGTTGTGTTATTATTATTATTATTATTGATAGAGTATACATATATCTCACCTGCCATTGTGTTGTTATTATTAATAGAGTAACATATGTCTCAGCTGTCATTATGTTATTATTATCAATAGAGTATACATATGTTTCACCTGTCATTGTGTTGTTGTTATTATTATTATTATCAATAGAGTATATTTTATAGTGTATCTATATAGATACTGGGCTGTATAGGACTGTGAAGCTATGTACCCCCCCCCATGCTGCGTTGACACCCGAATTTCCCCAAGGGGATTAATAAAGGATCATCTTATCTTAGTATACATATGTCTCACCTGTCATTGTGTTATTATCAATAAAGTATACATGTCTCACCTGTCATTGTGTTATTATCAATAAAGTATACATGTCTCACCTGTCATTGTGTTATTATCAATAAAGTATACATGTCTCACCTGTCATTGTGTTATTATCAATAAAGTATACATGTCTCACCTGTCATTGTGTTATTATCAATAAAGTATACATGTCTCACCTGTCATTGTGTTATTATCAATAAAGTATACATGTCTCACCTGTCATTGTGTTATTATTGATAGAGTAACATATGTCTCACCTGTCATTGTGTTATTATTGATAGAGTAACATATGTCTCACCTGTCATTGTGTTATTATTATCAATAGAGTATGTATATGTCTCACCATTGTGTTATTATTATCATAATCAATAAAGTATACATATGTCTCACCTGTCATTGTGTTATTATTATCAATATATACATATGTCTCAGCTGTTGTGCTATTATTATAGATAGAGTATATGTCTCATCTGTCATTGTGTTATTATTATCAATAGAGTAACATGTGTTTTACCTGTCATTGTGTTATTATTATCAATAGAGTATACATATGTCTCACCATTGTGTTATTATTATCATCGTCAATAAAGTATACATGTCTCAGCTGTCATTGTGTTATTATTATTGATAGAGTATACATGTCTCACCTGTCATTGTGTTGTTATTATTATCAATAGAGTATACATATGTCTCAGCTGTTGTGTTATTATTATTATTGATAGAGTATACATGTCTCACCTGTCATTGTGTTATTATTATCAATAGAGTAACATATGCCTCACCTGTCATTGTGTTATTATTATAATCAATAAAGTATACATATGCCTCACCTGTCATTGTGTTATTATTATCAATAGAGTAACATATGTCTCACCTGTCATTGTGTTATTATTATAATCAATAAAGTATACATATGCCTCGCCTGTCATTGTGTTATTATTATAATCAATAAAGTATACATATGCCTCATCTCCTGTCATTGTGTTATTATTGATAAAGTAATATATGTCTCACCTGTCATTGTGTTATTATTGATAGAGTAACATGTGTTAGTATAGATATGTCTCACCTGTCCTGATCAGTCCCTTATCTTTATTTCAACATTGATCTAGTTCTCTAATGTATTACCCGGCTGCATGTATCTCCCTTCCCCCCTTCCCTGTGCTGCTATGATCTCTGAGTTGCACACACACCCTAAACCTCCTAACTCCTAACAAATGTATCCATGTGCAACTGATTGTGAGTAAACGACATTCTTAAAACAACACTCTCTCCTAAATAATCCTTTCCCCAGGCAATGAGTTATTATGTTATTGCGCCTCACCCAACACCACCACCACAGCAAACTGTATTCCTCTGTTCCTTTAAAGCACGTCATTCGGGTATTTCCGCGTCTCTACAACTCGTAGCCGCATTTCTGCAGACCCCTCTCTGATTGGTTGAGCTCCATTTCGAGTCGCACCGAGAGAGAGAGAGAGAGAGAGAGAGAGAAGGCGGAGGTGGCGAGGGAGCGTTCAGCGGAGAAGTTTACAAAATCCACATATGCTGTGTTGTGTTTTGCAGCAGAAATAGCTTCAATCAAAACAACAACGAAACAATATCCGTTGATAAGAAGGGTGGCTTTGACTCACACACAGGTAGAATCATGGACGGTAAGTGCGTTTTCTTTTCGGTGTGTGGAGGATCATATGAGTGACTGCGTGTTTGGAGAGTTTTGCGCGGCGCACAGGGAGGGGAAGCCCCGCTGGCAGCGCAGGAGGAGTCACCCTCAATGGAGATCAATGTCCTCCTCCCTCCCGAGATCATGATCATCATGACAGTAGTAGTAGGAAGTGCGACCACGGCTCGTCAGATCAACGATTTCGTTGTGTGAATAATAATGAATATGAACTATGATGAAGTCCATGCTTCGATATAAACGACGTCTCCCCCCGTCCCGTCCCGTCCCCCCACCGAGTTGTGCGTAAAACGCGCCGGTGCCCGGATTGTCAACAGGCCTGTTCTTCAGATTGGAGTCAAGAGAGTTTTTTTTTTTTTTTTTTTTTTTTTTATAAACTGCGCATCTCAAGAAAAGTTACTGTACACGCCCCGAGGGAGAATGATGCCTCATATCACAAGATGGACACATAATAATAAACAATCACAAGTCCCCCTTTTTGTTGCTGCGACTCACGTAGTAGCTGTATTGTATAAATGCAATACGTGGAGAAATTATCAATCGTTTACTGCAAACTGTCCGGTTGGACAAGACGGGACCTTTCACAGACATGAGACGATATAACTTGAAATTAATTATTTCAATAGATCAGATATTGTCCTTAATCGGTTACCATTTAAGGCCTATAGACATTTACTGTCACTTTGAATATTTTCTGGACTGATTCGATTGAAAACTTTATGAACAGATTGCAGAATGGGTACAGTACAGTACAGCTCAATACACACAATTGTTATGCAGGGGATGCAGACCAGAGAAAGACTTTCGTCTTGTTTACATCAGGGTCCCCCATTTTCAATTCATCAGGAGCGAGAGTGTATTAATGGGGCTTGATTCATCTATATTATTAATAATACTGCCTGTCCCTCAGTCACGACCCGGAGAGTGGACACAGACTGTCTGCTCATCAAAGGCAGAGATGTGTGCGTGCGTGTGTGGTGGAGGGGGCCAAATCAATATTGTACTCGTTGTTGTCTACAATGAATCACAATCTCAAACAGGCTTTTCAAACACAATGTCCGCGACGTCCCCCGTGCTTTGGTCTCTTCAGAGTACGGCTTGGCTGAAGCCTGGGGCATCCATCCTCCTCATCCACGTTTTCAAGACGAACATGTCCTAATAGTTGGGTGGGGCCTTTGGTTTAGCAGACCTCGTCTTTTATCTGTCCTGGATCAGAACAATGGGGGCTGAAACTAGGACGCTCTATTATTTGAACCACTTCAGACAATAAAGGTGGGGGAACACGACACCGGGTTATTCTTCCTATGGTGACTTTTGTTCAGTTGCTTTATTACACAGTTACGCAGCCTGGCTGGTGATTTCTGTACAATCTCAATACGCGAAATGAGAATTGTGATCTTCTAATAATGACGGATGCCACACTACTGGTTACAGGATATTCTAGAATTCCAAGATAGAATTCCTGGGAAATATTCCAAAAATGTTTACGCCTGAAAGGGTTAAAGGGGGCACTTCACACACACAAAAAAACTGCTGATTTATTTTGCACATAATGTCACACAAACAGTTTTACACACATTAATTTAGTTTGACAGTTGTGTTTGACATTGATTCAGAGTGTCAGTGTGTTTGACATTGTTATTCAATGTCCCAGATGACATCACTGGTGGCCATATTCAAACTAATTTACTCTCAATAACTGTCAAACTGAATCACTGAATCAATGTGTGCAAAACTGATGGCTGACTATATTTGTGGTGCTTAACTATACATTAAAATGTTATTCTTGTGAGAGAACTCCCTATATTATTTAGATATTTTTTTATTTGTATTTCTTTAAAATTTCATTTCAAAAGTTTTAATTGATAATTGTAACTGTGTGAATGTAGATCATGTGATGGTTTTATTTTGTATTTTGTATGGACCCCAGGAAGAATAGTTGTTTCTAACGCAGCGACTATTGGGATTATTTTTTTGGTGAAGTACCCCTTTAACACTTTCAGTGCCACACGATTTAGTGCTTGAATGCCACCATCGGCGCCAATGTTAACGTTAATATCGCCTAATCTATGTTTTAAATTATGGCTATGTGTCTAATCTGCCCGTCGCTTATCAAATAATCATTTTCCAGTCAGTGATGAGCAGTTTTACTGTAGAGAAGTACAGAAGTGTTTACTTCTTTAATTAATTTATTTTGCATTTATTTAAAAAAAAATTGGACCTTATCGTGTTCTTGTTTTGTTCTTGACTTATTGTGATGTTTCTTCTTGACTTGTTTAAAGAAGACGTGTACGGCCCATGGGGACATTAACACAATGGGGGCCAAGGACGGAGATCTCCGTGTTTCGAATCCATGCGTTGTGGACAGAGGCACGGACATATCCGTGGGAAGTTGTTATTGCTTTTATTCCATTTGAATAACCTATTCAAGGTCGCCGAGCGGCACTGCAGATTTTCCCTACTCTATGAATTCGACAAGGTGCAATACCGGCCAGATCCTCTTAGGGGCGCTACTGCAGTGTGCCCTGTGGCTGAACGGATCAGTATTTTTTTTTCTTTGAATGGAGATTTCAGTAGCAGGATTCTGGATGTGCATCATGTAGCTTGGATTACGTTTCGAATCGCAGATTTCACCATGCAATAAGGGGATTTATCATCAGCCAATGGACATATCGATCTACCAGATGGCGATCGATAACGGGGAAATGCTCGGGGGATCAGCCCGGACCACAGTAAGATCTTTTTCACGTAAATTACAGCCCGATCCGGCATTGTTTTGATAGCCATCCAGTAGGGGTGGGACAATACATCGATCCAGATCGATCTATTATCAATTATCAAATAGGATCGATGCAACGTAAAAAGATCGATTCATATTGCGATACTCTTATTTTGAAAATCCCCTCGTGAGCATATCCGCCCGGCTGGCTGCAACAACAACAGTAGCTCAGCGCAGCTCAGCGTGTGTAGACGTTAGACAACATTGCTTCAGAGTCCGCCTACTTTGCCCGAAATAAGTGCCTGTTGTTTTTTCCCCCCACAAGGGGTCAAATGCATCTAACATGCTTTCCATCCTCGCCATTCCTTTATGCCCACGTCGCGTTAAATACCGAAATTAACGTTGCGTTAGCGTGAGCTAACTAAGCTAAGCTGATAGAGAGCAGCAGAGGTCCACTAGGGACTGGGAAGAAGGGGGGGTTACTGCATTCTCGAGATAGCCCCACTAACAGGATCTGGCCGGTACTGCACCTTCTGACTCCCAATATGCCTTTTCCAGCCAAAATACAGCGCTGTGATAGGATATTAATATCGGAAAAAAACGGAAAACGAACCAAAAACAGTGAACAGGAGGTCTATTTGTATTAAAAACAATAGATTGTTTTTCATTTAAATGTCTGGAAGAGATCAACAATAAAAATGTCATGATATTTCCATTGCCTTGTTTTGTTGTTGATTTAAATGTTACTGATTGTGTTAAATGGGCATATAATATCGTCTCATATCGATCGCAGGCAC
Source organism: Notolepis coatsorum (assembly GCF_963971535.1). Lineage (NCBI taxonomy): Eukaryota > Metazoa > Chordata > Actinopteri > Aulopiformes > Paralepididae > Notolepis > Notolepis coatsorum. Next base: position 110,104,416 of record NC_140165.1, read on the forward strand.
CTGAATTGAATCGTATCGTATCGTGGCAGACTTTGTGATATCGGAAAATATCGTATCGTTGTCCAAATAATCGATATCGTATCGTGATGAAACTGGTGATTCCCACCCCTACCATCCAGGCGATCGGCCTATGTGGCTAGTTAGACGAACACGGTTATTGGTAATCAATAATAATAAACGACGTCCCCCGCCCCCCCCCCCCCCCCCCCTTTCATGCATACATGCTTTGGGATAGTCCCCATCATATGCAGTTTGAGTTATTTCTGTAGCATCTGTAAAATGAAAATGCCATTGGATATAACGTTAGCAGCTATTAGCCCTATATCTAGCCTTCCAGAAAATATACTAGTCCCAAATCCCGTATAACGCTTATATTCACGGCGCTATAAAATGAGAACCTATTGATGCATTTTTTTTAAGCCATTTTGAAGGGACGGTTTATGGACTCAATTGACAATGAGAATGGACAGATAGCAATACTATAAAGTATAGATTTAGCTGTACAAACACCCCCATGTTTGTTTACAAAAGCTGGCCCTCTACCATTATATTAGACAGGCCCCAATGGCCATCAATGTGTTAACGTGTGTTGTCGGGCCTTACAAATAAATTTGATTTGATTTGATTTGATTTACATAAGAGAAGGCCTTTCACTTTAGAGCCCTTTCACTAGTGCTGGGTAACATAAGCCTATGAATATGTTATATGGTGTTTTTATATGGTGAGAATAGTGATGAGCAAGTTTGGTTCCTAAATAATGATGATAACATGATAACAGAGATTTCTGTTAACACACTTTAAGTTTCCACGCAGACCATGCAACCGTGATTTTCCTGTAAAAAAAAGAGTCTCTGTGAATATCATGTTGCCTTGCCTGGTCCTACCTATGACCTTTCTGGAACCTCTCACTCACGACCAGTAGATTTCCACTTCCTCGGCTGTTAAAAGCAGTTCCCCATGTTTCACAATTATCAAGGTCAAACCGAACCGATTAGCTATCTGAATAATATACCTGCACACAGGGCCGTAGCCAGGGTTTAGAAATTAGGGAGGTCTATATATTTTTTGGCCCAGACCGGCCGACTATAATCAGTCGGACACCACCCACTAGTACACCATCCTTGCGATCCCCTTAAATATGCGTACCTACTGTACTATTCCCCCAAACCACTACAAAGCTGGGTAGTAAGTGCCATGGACAAGTGGACCAGTGTACTCACTCGCTCTTGGCTGAATCTTGTTGAGCAAATAGTTGTTTATTCAATGAATGCATGGAGATTAGGGCTGGGCGATATGACGATATTATATAAATATCGGGTACAGTTCATTAACGATACACCTTTTAAACGTATCGTGGATATCGTGATGTTTTGCCCAAGAGAAGAGGATTGTGTCGCGTCAATCTGGTCCACACGTTCAAACTTTTGAACAACGCCGCCCCACACACACACTACTGCATCAAAGTTACTACTTATGATTAACAAATGCATTCGTTTTGTGGCATTAACGTTATATAGTTACACGTTCAATAACATCAGCATATTTACCCGAACATAGCAACCTAGATAGATAGCAAGCATTACTCGGTTCATATCTCAGCCCGTGCTGAGTAAGTTGTGCCCATTCTGCGGTCTGTTAATAAAATTTTCAATCAGACAGATGTATGGAAAGGCTTTTATTATAACATTCGTTGCAGTAAAATCATTATGCCTCGTTTAGTCATCCTGCGGAGCTAAAAGCTAAACGTCGGCGGCGGGAAGCTAACGTTGTTGATGTTATTGAGCTCTCGTCAAAATCAATGGCGGACAAAAGCGGAAGTAAAACATGAATATGCGCTTGCCGATTGGTGCTAAGAACAGCAGGGCGGGTGCAAGCGGTGTGACGTAATTGGCAGACTCGACTGTCAATCAAAATTATTCTGTTTGCCGTCTGAATGAATGAATGAATGAATGAGAACTTTATTAACAGATTGCAGAATGGGTACAATACAGTACAACTCAATACAACAACAGTGGACTGGAGGATGAAGACCAGAAAAAGACTTTCGGCTTTTTTACATAAGGGTCCTCCATTTTCAATTCATCAAAACATACAAATCAAGACATACAAATATACAGTAGTTTCATAAAAATGCTAAAATGCTATTGATTGATTGATTGATTGATTGATTTAAAACTTTATTAACATATTGCAGAACGGAAGGAACTGAGCTAGTATGAACGAGTAATGCTGGCTACTGCTATGTTCGGGTAAATACTATGCTGATGTTATTGAACGTGTAACACTAACTATATAACGTTAATGCCACAAAACCAATGTTTGTGTCATTTTAACAGCAGATACTTTCTTAAATGCCATCTTCCCGAGAGAGGGGTGTTGACGGGGAGCTCTGATGGGTTCGCTTGGTTGTGTTATTAGCATTGAACAGCTAACCGAAAGCTAGCGTTAACTAACGTTAAAGGTTTAGCCATAACGTTACCTTGGCTAAAGTTGGGGCTATTCATAATCCAGCAATAATGGCTGCAGACCTGCAAGCAAAGTACAGCAAGTTGGCTAAGGAGTATTCCAACGTAAATCACATTTTCACCAGTAACGTTAGTCTTTCCATCTACCGGTAGCTCATGCTAGCTAACCTAGCTCACGTTAGCGTCGTCACTGAGCGACCACCTCGCGTACGCAATTAATGACATGTTGCGGACAGCCATATCGGTGACAATGTTTAGCTTTTAGTGCCAAATGATAAGAGTCTGAAGCGGAGTCTCAAAAGAGAATGTTGAATATTTAGTAGTAACTTTGATGCAGTAGCTTGTGTGTGTGTGGGGGACTGGGGGCGGCGTTGTGCAGGACGCGACTGAACTTTTTTTTGCCTTTTGACAAATTGATGGATGTTTATCGGCTACTGCCATCGGCATATTCGAGCTTATCGGCCGATAGGCCGATTGCAGTCAACAAGGCACTTATCGGCCGATACCGATACCCGACCGATACATCGGTGCACCCCTACTAATAATCCAATAATCTAAATCTAATATATAATATAAAAATGCTAAATGCATGGGTATTTTATTTTGTCTTTAATGTTAGCTTGCAAACTCAAATACTGTCTTGGTAAGCCTCATAATGAATTGTTTGGGGGAAAAAAGAAAAACATCGTGATGTGTATTGTGTATCGCCGAAAGGTCAGAAAATATCGTGATATCATATTTAGGCCATATCGCCCAGCCCTAATGGAGATGTTCCATCTTTCCAATGTACCAGCCTCCTCTCAGTCATGTATACCAGCCTCCTCTCAGTCATGTATACCAGCCCCCTCTCAGTCCTGTATACCAGCCCCCTCTCAGTCATGTACCAGCCCCCTCTCAGTTATGTACCAGCCCCCTCTCAGTCATGTACCACAGCCCCCTCTCAGTCATGTACCACAGCCCCCTCTCAGTCATGTACCACAGCCCCCTCTCAGTCATATACCACAGCCCCCTCTCAGTCATGTACCACAGCCCCATCTCAGTCATGTACCACAGCCCCCTCTCAGTCATGTACCACAGCCCCCTCTCAGTCATATACCACAGCCCCCTCTCAGTCATATACCACAGCCCCCTCTCAGTCATGTACCACAGCCCCCTCTCAGTCATGTACAACGCCGCCCCCAGTCCAGACCTCGGTGACCTCATAGCTGGCTACGGCCATGCCTGCACATAATCCTTTTTACACACCTGTATATCTATATTTGTATATACCTTACCTACTCTTACTAGTTATACTATAACAATGTGCATACATCTGATTAGTATTATTACTCAGTAGTACTCATTTATATATACACCAGTTTAATCACCTGTACATTGTATATTTCTATTGCACTTTACTGTTACCTTTTCACTCTGGTTGAATGCCAAACTTCTTTTTGTTATACTGTACTTGTGCTGTATGATGACAATACATTTGATATAATCTAATCTAATTGATTCCAGAATAATCAACACAAGGATCTGAAGTTGTCCACATTCCTAGTCAGTGCGATAGCCTACTTTGATTGGGTTTTCTTGTGTGTGATCTCTCTCATCTCTTCTCTTTTCAATAGGATTGTATTGGGGACAGGCCCCACTGAACCAAGGTAAGGAAAGAGGTTTCTCACAAATTCCGATTCTCATATAATGATTGAAATATTCTTTTCACTAAAGGTGAGACAGGATTGATTGTTTGCAGACTTTTTTGATGAGTAAACATTTCATCACATTGATGATGCAATGACAGAGCTGTTTCTCTGTGACACAAGAGGAAGATAATGGACAGTATGTCTATTGAGATCAGTGACTCATCTTACTAGTGTTGTATTTCAAAATAGTTATTTATTTAAACTCAGGAGTCAATTGAGGTAGAAAAAAGAAAAGTTATACAGCTGAAGGGAAATATAAATACAGTACTAGTAGCAGCATCGTACAATAGTACAAAAGTATCAAGCAAAACAACCACAACCACGCCATTGAGCGAAAATCTAAAATGTCCCAAGAGAGATAAGGGAACAAATTTGAGGTCAAGTTGCGAGCGATTCCATGATGCTGCATCGACACAAAAAGCAGTGTTTCCAGGCTCAGTCCGAGCATGAGGTGCGTCAAGAACCAGTCACTGGAGCGTGTCATCGTGGACCAGTATTCCAGTACATAGATCAAATATAACATGGTAGTTTACAGAGCAGAGCTTTCTTTGATTATTATTATTTTTATGATTATTGTCTCAGTTAGTGAAGACCAACCGACCGTATCATACAAGGTCGACTTACTTCCACGCCTATCCTAAACGAGTCATTGGGATCCTGGCAGTGTACAGTTTCATAACTTTGATATTGAGTTAAGATAAGATAAGATATTCCTTTATTGATCCCCTTGGGGAAACTCAGGCATCATAGCAGCATGGGGGAAGGGGGGGGGGTACAGGTAGTAAAAACAACACAAGCAGTGTAAACAAATAGGTCAATATAATTTACTATCTAGCTAACTGAAATATATATTCACAGTATTCACAGTGTCACATAAGGTGCAGTATGCATAAGGTAGTGTTATAATTTATTATCTAACTAACTGAAATATGCATTATTCACAGTATCACAGTATCCACATAAGGTGCAGTATGCATAAGGTAGTGTTATTGTCCTCCTTGGGTTCCTATTAGTTCTAGGTCGATGTCTGGCAGCATTCCCTGCCCACTGTTGTGGAGCCTGATGGCCGCTGGTATGAAGGACTGTCCGAGGCGGTTAGTTGAGTGTCGGAGGGGTATGAGTCTGTGGCTGAACGTGCTTCTCATCTTGACTAGCTCGTTGTAGAGAGGGTGGGAGGGATCCTGGCAGTGTACAGTTTCATAACTTTGATATTGAGTTATTAAGAGTCATAGGGATCTTGGCAGTGTACAGTTTCATAACTTTGATTTAGAGGGCTGTCCCCTCTAAAACAGTGAATGAGTATATATACCTAGAACTGTCCCCTCTAAAACAGTGAATGAGTATATATACCTAGTATATATATACCTAGAACTGTCTCCTCTAAAACAGCGAATGAGTATATATAGCTAGAACTGTTCCCTCTCAAACAATGGATGAGCATATATATACCTGTCAGGGGTGCAGTGGTAATATCAGAAGTGCCTGTACTCTGTTTATAATGACGTCACGTGCTCCCGCGCGCATGCGCATACATGTTCCCTCGCATGCGCACAGAACAGATGATTATTATGCATAAATAGTAGGAAACATGTTTGTATAGGAAATTACTAGTTTTTGTTTAGTTTTTGTAAATATTGCCTTGAAATAGAGAAGCTGAAAAAGGTAGCAGGGTGTAGCCTTCAATATATAAAGAAATTATATTGTCAACAGATATGGTTGAAAAACAAACAATGTTTTAAATGTAATTGTAGATACAATATTGTAGTTACAATTTCTTTAATTGAATTAACTTAAACTAGAAAAGTAAATACAAACTAAATTAACAATGTAACTTACAGTTTACAGAAGGACAGTTTCCTTCTGAAGCACAACTTAGAAATGTCTCATCCTTCCAGTCGGGACCATTTGTCACATAGTGAGAGTTCCACAGCTCAAGCAACCCCCACCAATACAGGGCTTGTATTTTGGTTTTGCTCTTCTCGTTCTTTGTTATGCTATTGCTATGCTATTTGTTATGCAAAGACTAGGTGATAGCTGAGTACCGGTACTTGGCTCATGGCGCGACGAGTCGAGTGAAAGTTGTGAACGCATTTGTGTGTGTGCGCGTGCACATCCGTGCACGTACTTCTGCTCAGAAAAGTGCTGGGATGGTGTGGTACCGCGTGGAATGACCACTGCACCCCTGATACCTGTATACATTATGTAATAGCACCACTTATCGTTGGTTATTTCCACTTAAGATTTTCTAGTCTTCCCTTATCCCATCGCCTCCACTTCCCCACCACTCACTCACTCACTCACTCACTCACTCACTCACTCACTCACTCACTCACTCACTCACTCACTCACTCACTCACTCACTCACTCACTCACTCACTCACACTAACATGTAACGACTGATTATATGATCAATGTGAGGAATGTGCTGGACTGTATTTCTGTTTTTTTTATTTAATTTAAAATTTTCCAGGTTGGTTTTCCTATCCTTTTAGTTTTGTATCACAATGATGTGATGTGATGTGGAAAACATGTAAAGAGACTAATGGAAAATGCAATAAAAAAAAGTTTAAAACTCACTCACACACACACACACACACACACACACACACACACACACACACACGCACACACACACACACACACACACACACACACACACACACACACACACACACACACACACACATATTCTGTTCCACCTGCTTGTAATTTGCCTTGCCTCTGTTTGTGTGCTATTTGTAAAAAAAGGTGAAGACTATGTTACACACCAATATGTTACGGCCTTTTCCCTAACTTAGGTATACTTTCTTTCATAAAAAAAACAAAAAACGTTTAAGTATATGTTTTCTGTCCCCGCCCAGGGAACCCCTTCCTAGAGATCATCGAGCAGCCGAAGCAGAGGGGGATGAGGTTCAGGTACAAGTGCGAGGGTCGCTCGGCGGGCAGCATCCCTGGGGAGAAGAGTAACGACACCACCAAGACCCACCCGGCCATCAAGGTCAGTGGACTGCGGGCACCTACAGGGTTCCCCCCGCGGGGTTCCTGGGATCACATTGGACGCCTTTTTTCTATTGTTTTCAACGGTTTTGCCGCGGCGTCTCCTCCAAACCAACACGCCTCACGTTTATGAAGCGATGCTCTTTCGGGGACCGCGCTCTCAGTTGAAAAAGGTTTCAACTTTAGCCCGCGGCGCACACCGACGTCAATGTCACCTGCTTGTCGATGGGCCAATCAAATCAACCGAAGGGAGGGATTACAAATCGATATCTATATATCTGAAGAGAAATCTGCAGCAAAACAAACCAATAGATAATGTAGAAGCTAATTTTGACAGTTTCCGACAAACTTTGTTTGTACGACCAGGTCTTACCACAACCGAGATATGAACAGCACAGCCTGGAGGGCTGTGAATAGTCATTTATGTAACTTAGCTGAGGTAGCAATGGTAATCAGTGGTATCACTCCTTGCTACTATCGCTACATTCGATTCTCTATGTACACCGCTACGCCTCGTGTTTTGAGCGCAAGAAAAATGTGTCCAATGTGATCACAGTCATAGGAAGTTACTTCTCTGTATCTTCTTTAAATGTGTTTGGGGGAAATGTAAGGGCTGCAAAGTAAACAGTATGGTAATATCAGTTCCTCCCCCAACGATTCATATGGAATTACTTCTTTCATAGTAATTTTCCTTGATACTTTTTTTGAAAAAGTGGTCTTAAAAAGGTCTTACATTTTACTTGTTGAAGCCTGCAGGAACCCTGTGTTTAGCTGACTATAGCTCACTGTCTCCCAGGCCACGTGAGCGGATCGGCGCGGCCGAGAAATCCGCCCTTCGCTCTTTAAAGCTTGGTCCGCTCCGCTAATCGCTCATGTTGACCCCGCCCCCAAGTCGCTCTCCGCTCGCTCCCCACTCACCTTGAATCGAGCGCTCCCCGCTCCCCGCGCCAGATCGCTCGGCAGTTTTTCTTTTTCTTTTTTGGAGCATGGTGTAAATTAGCTCAAACTACAACAGTCTACACCCCCTGGGCCCCTTAACAATTGTTTGTATTGAGCCGCATTGTAATTGTAGCCATTCTGCAATGTTAAATAACGTTGTTTATCCATTCACTAGTTCTATTAAGCGATGATAGGCTAGCCGAGCCACAATGCTATGGTCGCTGCCATTAACGTTAGCATGTAAGCTAACGTCAACAACAATGGCGTCGATACCTTTTCTAACAGGAGTGAGTGTGGGCGTCATAGATATCTATGGTGGGCGTCTCTACAGTGACGAAGCCTGAACCCTTCTCATTGGTTGAAAATGGCCTTCATGTTTGTACATCGCCATCTGTTGCTTTGGCATTGTACTGCATGTATATATTACATCAACAGTGTTAAACCACTGTGAGCGGCCTGGAGTGGATTGGAGCGGAGGAGAACTCTCGCTCCGGACGTCGCGCCGACTCATTTTAAAACCCACTCCTCGCTCACGTCAAAACCGCCCCCTCCGCGCCCCGCGCCGCTCACGCTCCGATCCGCTCACATGGCCTGCTGTCTCCCAACTGTTATCCATTATCACAATTCCATTTCAATTTCAGTTTCACTTTCACTTTCAGACTCCTGGTTTTTCCCTGTAATGGCTTACGTAATATATAATTTTTTTTGTATCCACTTTTTCTCCCATTTTTCTATATTTTCTCCCATCCCAATTTCGTATCATCCAATTCAACCCTCCCCTGTCACGGACGCTGTTTCTTGCCTCCCACAAGCCGGCTGCAATGTGGACTAAGTCATACATAGCACAAGTCCCCTCCGGTACTTGAGGTAACAGCAGTCGCATCTTTTCACCTGCGCAGCTCGATCTCTCAGTGGCGAGGAGTAACGCATGGGAGGCTCACGCTGCCCCTGACACTTCCTGATTCTACTGCGCAGGCGCACCAACCGACCTGTAGGAGTCGCTGTCCACAACGCCCGATCCCCACCCATCAGTTTCCCACCCCCTAATACGGCCAATGTGTATTAGTACGGACGACCAGCTAAACTGAAAGCAAATGTGGAGCGCTGGGCTCAAACTGACGAGCCCAGCGTCTCCAGCATTTCGTGGCGAGCGCCTTGCCCACTACGCCACGTAGCCGCCCTACTTACGTAATATATAATTAATGTTTTTCCAGTGTCTGGAACTGTTTTTTGTGTGTGCACCCAACAGCCACAGGATGGGAGTGGATTTCCGCTGGTCGCTTTACATTTTTACTTCATGAATATGTAGTATACTGTTGATCTTATTTGAATTGTAAATAATTACAAATAATGCTATGTCTGGTAGAACTGACAGACTTATCTTATTCATTTCAAACCATGTTACACACACAAAGAAAGTGTAGACATCGTTAAATTGTATGGCCTGTCCACACGATCACGGGTATTAACACATTGACTGCCACGCTTCTATCCATCAATGTAGCCTCACTGCCACCAGTCTAAGCCTATGGAGATGTTCACCTTCTTTGCAGGGCTATAACTTTTTAAATTGTATTGCTAAATTGACATTACTATGGCCCATTCAACATCGATTATCTATCGTTCAGGATGTAGGAACGTTATACTTTTTCATTCATATATTCATACGAAAATACCGTCTAGAGTATAAGTATGTTTTTATCGTTTTCTGCAGTAATTCCTAGAACGCTAGTTATAGGCCTAAACGCATAGATTATCGATTGCAGTTTATTCGCGATACACGCTATATAAAAAAATCCAACTGAATACGATCCTAAACGTTATGACTCATCATGCGCGGATGAAAGGGGGGGGGGGGGGTCGTTTATAATTCCGTGATCGTCAGTAAATGCTTTATGTAGTATGGGTGATATATTGATCAGAGCGGTTTGCATTGAAAAGAATAAACAATCAAGCTGAAAGTAACGTTACTGTCCTCTTACCGTTCGCCGATGAGACTGGAGGAAAAAGATCCCACTTATTTGACGTCGATCGACTAGATCCATTTCCGGTTTGTATGGCGCAATAAACGCCCAAATCATATAGATTATTGAGTTATGGCAGCGATCCATATACACGGATGTGTGTCTAGAGTCCCGCAACAATATGTGACTGCCGGATGGATTTCCCAGATGCACCGAGATCACCAGAGATCCATTTCCGGTTGTAACTCGCCCAATCGTCCACCAGGCGGCGGTATTGAAGCGTTGCACAGTTGTGCCGAGTCCCACTGTCTCAGCCGATGAATACCATGGCGAAAAAATAACATATGATCTCAATAACGTCGTACGCCGTGGATTGGCGGAATTCGCATGATCAGCAAACCCGTCGTACAGCGTGTTTGGCGGGGAATGTGTTAATGACACAGTTTTTTTTTTAATTATACAAAAAAAGAAACCTCTGTCCACACGACTGGTTTAAACTCCTCACCGAGTAACATCATATACATGTAGTACAATGCCAAAGCGGCAATGTTGTTCAGACATGAAGGCCATTTCAACCAACCAGAGGGGTTTTAGGTTAATACCGGAAACTGACCTGACACAAACATCCCTCCTTGCTCACAGCCATTTAGCCAACATAGCATTTATTTTTCAGCAATAAAAGTGCAATAAACAAAAACGGATACATTCACTGTGTGTTCTGCCTCTCATTTGTTGATGAAACAAAACCAACATCAACACAATTTACCACCAAGAGCGGATAGTTTAGTCTCACAAAAATATCTCCGGTGTTGTTAGCTACATGCTAATGTGAATGGCATTCTCCATGTATAGTTAGCATCGAGGCTAGCTGAGGATAGCATCGGCGATTTTGTTAGCTTACATGCTAACGTAATAATGTGGTAACGTTAACGCTAGTAGAATGAATGGATGCAAACGTTATTTAAAGGGGACCTGCATTGCTATTCCTAGCACTATTTGGGCAACTTTACACAATTCCTGTGAGTCTATGGAAGACATCTGTAAGGTTTATTTAAAAAAAAAAAATCATTGTTTTATATTTCTAATGAAGTACTCAAAAGCATAATTTTCCAGCCTCAAGATTTCAGCCTGTTATTGGCTGGGCTCCGCCCATAAGCACTTTCAGTGACAGTCATCCACACAGTCTGCGAGTGGCAGACAGAGAGAGAGAGAGAGCACTGTGTAAGGTCCCCTTCTCTTTCTCTCTCTCCCTCTCCCGTTTGAGGAAGTCTTCCACTGTGCCGCGCGCTACAGCTATAGACGGGGCGTTAGTTATGCTCCCGAATCGAGAGAGAGAGAGATAGAGAGGGGGAGAGAGAGAGACAGACCGAGAGAGAGACAGACCGAGAGACGACAGCGCGACGCACATGTGTGTATGTGTGCTCTGTCGCGAGGGTCTATCTGATTCTCCCTCTCTCTCTCGCTCGCTCTCTGTCAAACCCCGTTTGGTGCGCTACAACCACAGAGCCAATCGGATCACTATCCGCTCCATCCTCGCCACGTGACGTCACCATGCGAGTCAAATCAGAACGACCTGATTAAATGGAGCAGGAAATGAATGACCTGAATTACGGCAATCCGCCAATATGGTATTTAGAGACACAGACACATTGATACTAACTCCTATTACTATAATACAATGCTAGACACTGAAAAAAGACATTTATAATGCATGTCACCTTTAACACATTGCAGAATGGGTACAATACAATACGGCTCAATACAAACAATTGTTAAGGGGATGCAGTCTGGACTGTGTTCCTTATAACAATAACTTGACAACACATGAGTTTAGTTTAGCCGCAGCTACAGGAATGCGACAACAGACATCATCAGTCGATCACAACACTCTTCAACACAGACGATACGTTTCGAACAAAAGTTTGTTACAATCATTTTCATATAACGCTACTTGGGACAGCTCTGCTGTAAACACTGGGAATAACCTCGGTTGCTATGCCCACACGCACCCACTGAAACCGGGATGTGTGCAAAACTTCACCCTGGACTCTGGTTTTCAAAGACCGCGGTTGTAGTGTAGCAAAACCCCAGTTGTGTGTGGGCGAACAGTGCAACTGCGCACATACAATCACGGTTACATTAAACCCAGCGCTCGTGTAGCTGCCTCTAGTTACTGTAAGCTTGTGGCTTGGCCACAGAGAGATAAGGGCACCATAGATGAAGGAGCTGGACTTATTACATAGGATTAGTGTAAAAAATCAACAGCAACTACCAGCCAAATACTGGTATATGGTATAACTCTGTTGCCTATACTCACTGTATCAACCAACCCAACCCCCTCCAATGTACAGTTTCTTCCCCTTCAAATGTATATATATTTTTTTATGATCTCTTTTTCTTAAACAGTACTGTATATTTGTATGTCTTGTATGTCATAAATGTCTTGATGAAACAGTACTGTATATCTGTATGTCATGTATGTCATAAATGTCTTGATGATTTGAAAATGGGGGACCCTGATGTAAACAAGACCAAAGTATCTTTCTGGTCTGGGTGGGGATTGGACATTGTGGACAGCGACTCCTACAGGTCGGTTGGGTGACGCCGGTGCGGCGGAAAACAGGAAGTATCGGGGGCAGCGTGAGCCTCCCACGCGTTACTCCTCGCCACTGAGAGTTCGAGCTGCTGCGGTGAAAAGATGCGACAGGCTGCCTCCTCGTGTACCGGAGGGGACACGTGATGCAAGGCTTCTATCCTCACTACAGCCGACCAGTGGGAGGCATAGTCTAGCAACGTTCAAGACAGGGGAGGGAAGGATTGGAAATACGAAATTGGGATGGGAGAAAAATAGAAAATGAGGAGAAAAAGTGGATAAAAAAAAGGAATAGTTACCTGGAAATGTTCTCCACTCTATACACGTTAGCAGTTAAATCAACCATTATTTGAGACTTCTTAAAAAGTCCCCTCCAGATGTATTTATGTATATATATATAGGCCCTTTTCACAGCAGCCATTTTGACATGTCATCGCAGGGTGAACACAGGTGTGATTAATTAATAACATTAATCATGGTTCCGTTCCATTTAGGTGTGCTGGAGCCAGGGCCCTGATATTGTCTCACTGAAATGGTCCTGGCACACCTAAATGGAACGGAACCATCATTAATGTTATTAACTACACTATGTTTACCCTGTGATAACATGTCAAAATGTCTGCTGTGAAAAGGGCCTATTATACCCACTCAGCTCTCTGTGTATGCTAAAGTCAAAGGTGTCAAGTTACCACACGTTGGGCCGTGATAGGCTCGACCTATTAGTGACACAATGGGTAAAATGTGAGGAACAAATATTGTAAAGCGCTTTATATAAATGCGCCATTTACCAAAAGCAAAAGTGAGACGGTGGGTTTTGAGGGCTGTTTTAAAGGATGGTAGGGTGTGTCGGCATTGCACGTGTGGCTGGGGAGGGCATTCCAGAGGGAGGGGGCAGCTGCATCAAGGGCCTCGTCGCCCCCCAGGTGTTGTCTGGTGATTTTCTGAATCGAACGGCCGGTTGGTCTGATGGAGGGAAACGACTCCCCCCCCCTGCTTTGTGCGAGACTAACACTTCCTCTTCCACTTCCACAAAAAGAGATCATAAAAAAATATATATACATTTGAAGGGGAAGAAACTGTAATTTTTTTTTTATAAGTATGCAGTATCATAACTACATCTTTGATGTTTATAGCAAACCAACCCGTTTGTAAATCCGTCAATATTTCAGCGAGTTATGAGTATTTTTGTCTGTGCAGCTCACTCACTCTCACTCAAGGCTAACTGGAGCAAGATGGCGGCGGTTCAGTGACGCTGGTGACTCCGCCTTAAGCTATCTAGTGTTCTATAGATATCTATGCAACTAACACGTCCTCTTCCTGTACAGGTGCACAACTAACTCCTCCTCTTCCTGTACAGGTGCATAACTACAGTGGCCCGCTGCGTGTTCGCATCTCCCTGGTGAGCAAGAATGCGCCGCACAAGCCCCACCCACACGAGCTGGTGGGGAAAGACTGCAAACATGGCTACTATGAGGCTGACCTGCAGGAGAGAAGAGTACACAGGTAACGTGTGTACACAGGTGTGTGTGTGTGAGTGAGTGAGTGAGTGAGTGAGTGAGTGAGTGAGTGAGTGGTCTGAGTACCTAAAGGTAAGAGTACAAACCTCAAGACTGGGAAACCGTGGGCTGGGGTAGTGAATGAGTAACTATAATTATCTCCCCTCAGAAGACATGGACATAATGGACAAAATACAAATTTGCCTGCATATTACAAAATATATCATATTGTATCCTTTCAATAATTTCAAAGGACTTCCTTGAATATGTGTGGAACATGTTTATGTTACTAGGGTGGCGTCTAGGTTTGACCCCCAAGAGCAGAACACAAGGTACAGGAGAATGAGGCGATGTTTAATGGGTACCAGGCTTGACGAGGTTGAAATTACTGGAATGTGCAACAAGGGGTGAGGAAGGTCACTCCATGTGACCCCAGGCAGCGTCCAGGCTGGAGACGTCCACGGGTGGGGAGTGGTCCGGGGGGGTGTGATCCTACACACAGAGAGAGCAAAGTTAGAACAGGCAGGTTCAAACACAGAGGAAGCATAGGTTAGAGTCCTAGTCCCACGGTAGTTGAAGCAACACTATTTTTTTTATTTTGATCTTTTTCGTTTTCATTTCGTTTTCATTTAAAAAAAAAGGTTTCCGTAAAAAACAATATCGTCTCGAGAAATAAGTGCGTGCCACAAATTTACAAAATAAATGTCTTTCTTGTTTTAGACGTCGCTCTTTTATTTTGAAACCCCCAGACCGGAAGTGTTATCGTTGTTTGTTGTTGTGTCGTCCGGTTCTGTGCTTTTGAGCTAACGTAACGCTAGTTTCCAAAGGAGTGGAGAGAGAGAGACCGTGGCTCAAACTACCTGTGTTGTATTAAATTAATTGATTGATGTTTAACTTGTCCCTGTGTCCAGTCCTTTCGACTAGCAAACGTTGTCTGTATTTAACGTTACCTCAGTCAGTATACCACTGTCTATTTAGTTGGTTAGCTATTTAGCTAATGTTGATAGCATTGAATAGCGTCAACGCTAGCTGGCTGGCTACAGCTCAACACCAGCCATGGGAATACTATTTACTAAATTTAATTATGGAGGCTTTTTAATCGTCAAGGTAAGAGAGGATTTGTCATGACCAACTGAAGGCGTATGCTATGGAACAGTATGTGCTTGGCTACTACTTGGGTTTTCAGAAAAAGGCCCACTATGTGATGCTAATCTCTAGCTAGTATCGTGTATTTCATTACAGTAGCCTCCCGGTGTTTAATAAACACTTCTAGCCAAAATGCGCATATAGGCTTGTAAAGACGGCGACGCAAGGGGGGCGTCTTCAGAGTTTCCCACACTCTGGGACCCGGTTTCAGAAAATAGCTTCAGGCTCCATAAATGCATTTCCGCGTGGATGAAAGGTGCATACGATCAAACACTTTGACTGATACGACCGAAATCGGTTTCGTCTGGACATGGCCTAAGTGTTTGTGGCTGTGTTTTATCTTGTGTGTGTGACAAAGTGTAAATACATCTCTGTTTGATAAGATTTAGTAAAAACAAAATAAAGGATTTGTGTTTATGCTGTAAAGCTGTGATACATACCCTGTGTACCTCATGTTCTCATGGTAAATGGCTGCTTTTTTATATAGCGCTTTTATCCAAAGTGCTTTACAATTTGTTACTCATATTTTACCCATTCACACACCGACGGCGGAGGCAACCATGCAAGGTGCCAACCTGCGCAGTCCTTAGTTACCACACCTAGCAACAGAATTCCTGTGAACCCGTCTATACACCTAGTATTTCTTGGTGTGAGTCAAGTGTGTCTGCCAGACTCTTCTTACCTTCTGCCATTTATTATACAAATAAATAAAAAACACATAATGAATACCAGTAACATATTGTTCAGCCCTAGCTTGTTGCTGACAATTAATGTCCCATCAGCTTCATAACATTTCGAAGCAAGGCATTTAAAGGCCCATTCCGTGATTTCTTATTTTTTCCTGACCATATCAATGTGGGATATATTAACAAGTTCTTGGAAGGAATCTTTAAATCTAATTTAAAAACATTTTAATATATTTCTTTATGTTTACGTGTCTAGTAGTGTTAGTCCCCCTGTCATTCAGCCAGTATTACATCTCCATTCTTCATTATTTCTGGTGACGGGGCCACCAAGTTGCTCAGTCAACTTACCCTGTGTTAAATAAAAGTAAAATAATAATAATAATAATAATAATAATAATAATAATAATAATAATAATAATAATAATAATAAATAACAAAATGGAACTGGTCTGGATTGGGGGTGCTGTGTGACAGGGTATTTGTGTGTGGGTGGATTTGGGTGCTGTGTTTGTGTGGCTGTGTGTGTGCGTGCGTGTGTGTGACGAAATGTAAAGAAACAAAAAGTACTGTGTCTGCTGCCAGTATATGACAGAGGACAGTATTATGACAGAAGAGCAAGGGAACCTGTTGGTTCACACGAGTCATTTATTTGACGTCAAACACAAATGCACATTAAACAATCAGAATGAGTATACAGTGTGCCCTCTTGTGGTTTGCTTTCACCCATTCTCTGCTCTCACTTTCCATCCACTTTCAGTTTTCAGAACCTGGGCATTCAGTGTGTGAAGAAAAAGGATGTGACTGAAGCCATCACCTGTCGGCTGCAGACCCACAACAACCCGTTCAACAGTGAGCACACACACACACACCCTCGTTGTGTGATTTCATTTAAAGAGCCAATTGTGGCAACACACCTTCTGTCTGGCTGCACAGGTTTAGCTAGTTTGCATAAAAAAATAGAGCATTTGCAATCATTTCAAACACAGACGGGTTTCTTGTCCACGTCAGACAGGGAGGCAAAAAGGAACATAATCCTGGTCAGAACAACGGGGCAGACTACAATATATTTGCATTTGTTAGCCATGCTAGTGCTCTAAACAATCAATCCATGCCAAAGCTAGATATGTAAAAGGGGAAACACTCACTCACAGCCATGCTGATTTGGCTAAATGACATCCAGACGTTTTCGTTTGAAACAACTTTTAGTCAAGGGAGTGTCGTGGTTTCTCCATGGAGCTCCATTGTACTTTCTTAGTGCTGCAGCTCGCGCAGGTAGGGGCCAACGCAGTCCTACCTGCGGATCGAACACAGTATGTTTATAAACAAGAAACCCCGTCTATTGGACATTCATAAAATTATCATACTAAAACTATTCCTATAAACTCCAGATGCTCTGGGGAGAGGTGAATTATGACATGCTCAACATCTGGTTTGGAAATCCATGGCAGAGGACGGTTTCATAATTTTTTACTTGGCCAAGAACGTTGAACACATGCCAGTTGTGGCTACAGGGTACCACGTCAACATGAAGCTAGCTAACGTTAGCTGCTGGTGTGTAATTGGGACACATCTGTCTAAATATACCATATAATCATTTTTACATGCCTGTATATACTATAGCTATGCCTTACCTACTCCTATCCCTTACCTACTCATACTAGTTATACCATTGGCCAGTAGGCTACAATGACTTACTACTATAGTGTTTTTATACCTATATAACTGTACATGCTAATACTGTAACACTGTACATACATCTGATTATTACTTAGTACTACTCATTTATTTATACTCCGGTTTAACTTGTACATTGTATATTGCTATTGCACTTTACTGTTACATTTTCACTCTGGTTAAATGCCAAACTTGTTGTACTGTTCTCTGTTGTGTTTGTGTCGTAGTTCCTCACCTGTTCTCTGTTGTGTTTGTGTCGTAGTTCCTCACCTGTTCTCTGATGTGTTTGTGTCGTAGTTCCTCACCTGTTCTCTGTTGTGTTTGTGTCGTAGTTCCTCACCTGGGCCCTGTTTCATGTACGTGGTTCAACTAAGTCGATCAACATGTCCATTATCCAGCTTCAGTTAACCCGATGTTCAAAGCCGGGATTTTCCTGTTTCACAAAGGAGGATTCAGTCTCGTTAACTCAAGCCAGACTTGAGAGTCAGGCTCAAGTCAGGCTAGATGCGCGCTCCCGTTTTAGGTGGAAAGCCAGCACGTATCGATGGCAGAGACCCTGATTCTCAACGGCATTGATTGATTAATTGATTTAAGACTTTATTGACAGATTGCAATAGGCTCAATCGCCTCGCCGACAAGTTAAATGCGTTATCTATAGGCTAATTCTAAGTCCCTCATTACCTCAATCAATCAGATTATATTTCTTTAAACTTGCCTGCTGGATTGAATAATCAAATGAGATCTTGCTAGCGAAAATAACTAGTTAACTGTTATACAGAATTACGAGACGGCTTTCTTACCCATTGATTGATGTATAGTCAATGTTTAACTTATCTCTACTGTGGTCCAACGGGTTGTTCTTTTGACTTCCACACGGACGACCCGGGTTCAAGACCGGGGTCCTTCTTTTTGCAATATAGGAATAATTCAATTTGGTGCACGTTGAGAGCTATGCTAAAGAATGACATCCTCAATGCATGTAGATTTATAATATTTTAACTTAAAACCAGGCTACTTTGGCGTATAATCATTAATATTATATTCAAAAAAATCATATTGGAAACACGGGGATTTGAACCCGGATCGCTAGGTTGGGAGACATGAGCGCTACCGCTGGGCCACTGTGCCAGATGGGATAGATCCATTGTTTATACATTAATGAACGAGAGACCCGTGTTTAGAATATCCCTTATTTTGAATGAAGTTTTATTTCTTTATCCTCATTCATTCATGTGACGTCAACGGCTCATTCAATTTCTCAAATCCGTCAAACAGCGCATCTCATCAGACATCTTAATCCCAGTTACAATTAAAATAACCACATCATGTGTACGTCGCACGAGCGAGCGCCACCGTCGCCACGGTATATATAACGTGCATTATTTAGGACAAAGTGAATTTAATATCAGCATTTTGGGTCTATTTTACATTTCAAAAGCCCCCTCTGGAAGAATGGAGCACAAAAACGTAATTCAGAATGGTATAATGCAGATCGTAGACTGTGGGAATAGTTTCAGGAAACGGGCTGTCACTTCTTTGCGGGGGCGTGGCGATAGTTCAGGCTAACTTGAACTTGAACTCTGCTTTCGACCAGGCTCAAACTTTTGGATATGTTGTCATGGTGATTTGGAAAATCCAGGTACATGAAATCGGAAAGTCAGGCTAACCCAGTTATCCAGCTAAAGTTATCCGGCTAACTCGGTTATCCCGGTACATGGAACGGGGCCCTGTTCTCTGTTGTGTTTGTGTCGTAGTTCCTCACCTGTTCTCTGTTGTGTTTGTGTCGTAGTTCCTCACCTGTTCTCTGTTGTGTTTGTGTTGTAGTTCCTCACCTGTTCTCTGTTGTGTTTGTGTTGTAGTTCCTCACCTGTTCTCTGTTGTGTTTGTGTCGTAGTTCCTCACCTGTTCTCTGTTGTGTTTGTGTCGTAGTTCCTCACCTGGTCTCTGTTGTGTTTGTGTCGTAGTTCCTCACCTGTTCTCTGTTGTGTTTGTGTCGTAGTTCCTCACCTGTTCTCTGTTGTGTTTGTGTCACAGTTCCTCACCTGCTCACTGTTGTGTTTGTGTCGTAGTTCCTCACCTGTTCTCTGTTGTGTTTGTGTCATAGTTCCTCACCTGTTCTCTGTTGTGTTTGTGTCGT
The DNA here is from genome assembly GCF_963971535.1 of Notolepis coatsorum. NCBI lineage: Eukaryota > Metazoa > Chordata > Actinopteri > Aulopiformes > Paralepididae > Notolepis > Notolepis coatsorum. The sequence continues at coordinate 110,124,201 of NC_140165.1, forward strand.
AGTTCCTCACCTGTTCTCTGTTGTGTTTGTGTCGTAGTTCCTCACCTGTTCTCTGTTGTGTTTGGTGTCGTAGTTCCTCACCTGTTCTCTGTTGTGTTTGTGTCACAGTTCCTCACCTGTTCTCTGTTGTGTTTGGTGTCCTAGTTCCTCACCTGTTCTCTGTTGTGTTTGTGTCGTAGTTCCTCACCTGTTCTCTGTTGTGTTTGGTGTCATAGTTCCTCACCTGTTCTCTGATGTGTTTGTGTCGTAGTTCCTCACCTGTTCTCGGTTGTGTTTGTGTCGTAGTTCCTCACCTGTTCTCTGTTGTGTTTGTGTCGTAGTTCCTCACCTGTTCTCTGTTGTGTTTGGTGTCCTAGTTCCTCACCTGTTCTCTGTTGTGTTTGTGTCGAAGTTCCTCACCTGTTCTCTGTTGTGTTTGTGTCGTAGTTTCTCACCTGTTCTCTGTTGTGTTTGTGTCGAAGTTTCTCACCTGTTCTCTGTTGTGTTTGTGTCGAAGTTCCTCACCTGTTCTTTGTTGTGTTTGTGTCGTAGTTCCGGAGGCTAAAGTGTGGGAGGAAGAGTTCGACCTGAACTCGGTGCGGCTGTGTTTCCAGGCCTCCATCACTCTGCCCACAGGAGAGCTGTTTGCTCTGGATCCGGCCGTGTCTCAGCCCATATACGACAACCGTGAGTGGGGCAACACACAAGCAAGCATGCACACACACACAGATTACAGACATTTTTATTTATCCACATCTGTCTAAATATACCATATAATCCTTTTTACATGCCTGTATATACTATAGCTATGCCTTACCTACTCCTATCCCTTACTTACTCATACTAGTTATACCATTGGCCAGTAGGTTACAATGACTTACTACTATAGTGTTTTTATACCTATATAACTGTACATGCTAATACTGTAACACTGTACATACATCTGATTATTACTTAGTACTAGGGGTGTCACGGTACGTGTATTCGTCCCGCGAATTTACGGTACGGCCGTCACGGTGCGGTGCGTGCAGCCATACGACGAATACTCCCACAGCGCACACATGCGCGTCGCACATGCAGGCACTCGCGAGGTTCCGTGCGAGAACAGCGCGCGTGGCCGGGCACACCGAGTCCGACTTCAGAGCGAGCAAAAGTGCACGGAGGAAGGCACATTTACATTGGAACAGCTGCAGGGTCATTACAATTTTACAGTTTTCTTTCGTTTTCTTGTTCGCCCAATAACGTTAACCAAATGAAACCAATGGAAAGAAACACACGCGTTGCCGACACACACACACGCGCCAACAAACACATCAACATTCTCCCCCGCCGGACTCACAGGCACAATCAAATTAAAAAAAGAAACGTACTTTTCCGGACAGATCATCTGAGCTCCACTGTGTTTAAATCCAAATAATCCTCTGCCATTGTTGTAATATGTCATCTGTTCTCTAGTATTCAGTCTCGTCGTGAAGTTAAATTCTCTCTAGAAGTGAAACTGAAGCAAGGATAAGTTGTTAAAGGGGCAGTAGGCAAGTGGATGCCTGAACACAGAATGACACCAGTATCACTGACTACCACGGCAAGCCCATGGAAAATGATTCTATTTAATAATAATAATAATTATTATTATTATCATAAATATAATATATAAAATTGAAATGTATATGAATAATAATTATTATAAATATATTTTTTCTGTTGTACCGAACTCGTACTGAACCGTGACCCCAATACCGAGGTACGTACCGAACCGTGGCTTCTGTGTACCGTTACACCCCTACTTAGTACTACTCATTTATTTATACTCCGGTTTAACTTGTACATTGTATATTGCTATTGCACTTTACTGTTACATTTTGTTTGTGTCACAGTTCCTCACCTGTTCTCTGTTGTGTTTGTGTCGTAGTTCCTCACCTGTTCTCTGTTGTGTTTGTGTCGTAGTTCCTCACCAGTTCTCTGTTGTGTTTGTGTCCTAGTTCCTCACCTGTTCTCTGTTGTGTTTGTGTCGTAGTTCCTCACCTGTTCTCTGTTGTGTTTGTGTCGTAGTTCCTCACCTGTTCTCTGTTGTGTTTGTGTCGTAGTTCCTCACCCGCTCTCTGTTGTGTTTGTGTCGTAGTTCCTCACCTGTTCTCTGTTGTGTTTGGTGTCCTAGTTCCTCAGGAGTAGGTAAGGCATAGCTATAGTATATACAGGCATGTAAAAAGGATTATATGGTATATTTAGACAGATGTGGATAAATAAAAATGTCTGTAATCTGTGTGTGTGTGCATGCTTGCTTGTGTGTTGCCACACTCACGGTTGTCGTATACGACATATACCATATACGACAACCGTGAGTGGGGCAACACACAAGCAAGCATGCACACACACACAGATTATGGCAAAAATAATAATCATGATTATTTTGATTGATATTGAAATCACTATTATTAACCCCTTAACTCATTCAGCGCCATCGCTTAATGAGCCAGGGGGCGCTAGAACGCCATCGCTTTAATCAATGGGGAGACTGCGAGATTTTCGAGTGCTTAAAATGTATCTTATATTATAGCTATGGGTCTAATACACCCGTCGATTGTCAGTGAGTTGCTTCCAGTCAACATGCACAAAACAGATTGTTTTTTCATCCGTACATTTCCGTTTTGAATATGAGTATAGTTTTGGTGATTCTTAGTAATCCCAGGAAAAGACGCGATAATAGCGTTTTAGTGGAATACACTAAACACGTTGTCATTTTTCGCCTGATTATCGAATCTTCCTGAAATCAACGCTAGATCATCATTATTATCCTTCCTCGTGCATACATGAAATGGCCCTCGTAGCGCGGCGCTCCCCCCCCCCCCCCTCCTGCACTCAACGGCACACAGCCACACACACAGCTTCGATCGTGGTAGAAAGAAATATCAGATCAACGCAAGATTTTATATATAGAGTCCTTACCTGGTCTCTGATGTAATGCAAAAAAAAGAATCCAATTATCTGATCGCCATTCCTGTTATCCACAGCGATCCTGTCCCCGACATTACCGAGCGTTCCACATGAACGGGCGGCGGGGTTAGTTCCATGCCATCGTTGTAAAGGCCTGCCTCGCCTGAGTATTTAAACCCCGCCCGCACGGCTCAGATCGGCCCAGAAAAGAAACGACACCATTTTGCAATACCGGCTGGAAGGCGTAGGCGGCAGTATTTGCCCTTTTACAAGCTCAGACCCATTCCCAGTGATAACATCAGGCTGGATGGATGAAAATGAATGGATATAGCTAATAAAAGAAATAACGATTAAAACCCGACTATACTCATGATTGGCGCTGAACAGTTGGCGAGTTAACCCGACTTTACTCGTGATTGGCGCTGAATGAGTTAAGCCCGGTACTGGGCCAAGATTTATTTCACGTCATAAATAGATCAATATAGTCCGTATTAAGTAGGGTTGGGCACCGAGAACCGGTTCTAATAGGAACCGGTTCCTAACTTCCGGTTCTGGAACTGGAAGTAACATATTAGCATTTCGATTCTTAATTTCGATTCTTAAAAAAATTCTAAAAAATATATTTTTTTAAACTTTGTTAATTAATACCATAGTTACAGTACAGCAACCAAATTAAACTGTATCAAGTCAACTGACAATGTGAATAGTATGAAAAATATTAAAGATTTTTCAAAACAAAAAAGAATCTCCTGCGAAATAAGCTGTGACCTGTTTTGACCTGCACCTCAAATGGGGGTATTGCACCCATTGGATTGGAGTCAATACAAATACATGAGAAAAGAAAACTCCGGATTCCACATTTTACTTCTGAGCCATGTAACCTGAGACTGAGACTACTATTGCATTAATTGGGGGAACCGAAAGCAGCGTGGATTATCTGTTTCGAGGTCTAACGTTGGATCAATAAACACGATCGATATTTGGAATGGCGATCAGGAATTAGATTAATCTTTTTGCAGAACATCTGATGTGAGGTAAGGACTTTATTTTACCAGTCTTGGGGTAATCAGATGTTTTTTCACATATTTCACAACGTGTCTCATATGTGTGTGTGTGTGTGTGTGTGGCGTTAGCGCCAGGCAGGGCATAGATAATAGATTTTTCAGCCTGCTTCTCTAGCGTGCATAAGTACACATATACTATCGATAATCTAGCGTTTATTTGAAAACGATTCATAAATAGGCCGAAAAATTACAACGTGTTTTGTGTATTCCAGTAAATGGCTATTTTCGCGGATTTTTCTGGAATCACTAGAAATCTTCAAAACTATACTCGTATTCAAAACGGTATAAAACGGAGATGTACTGATGAAAAAACAATCCGTTTCGTACATGTTGACTGCAAGCAAGTCATTGATAAGCGACGGTTGTATTAGACACATAGCCATAATTTAAGATATAGTTTATGCGTTCGCAAATATCCCCGTCCTCTCATTGACTAAAGCGCTGGCACTCAAGCGATAAATAGTGCACCCCCTGCTGGCAACCAATGTGTTAAATGTTTCTCATCTGGGTAAGAGTTTCTTATCTGGGTAAGAGTGCTCTCGACCACTCTTAGAATTTGGTCTTGCCTGAGAGAAAAGCAACAATAAGAAAACATTGCTGAATCCCAGGTAAGAACAAAATAAGAGGAAATAGTTAAGAATGAATACTAAATGGGTAAAGCACGACACCAACCGTGGTATCACAATTATGCTCCCAGCGTGAGCGATAACAAATGCTTTCAGGCAGAGTACTCACGTCTGTGATCAGGGAAGAACTGACAAAGAACAGCATACCAGGGGAACATTATGAAGGGGAGTAAACTACACACTTTACTTACGCCTTTTACCCTGTTTGGGGCATAGGCAGTCAACAAGGGTTCTCCAAGCATCCCGATCCTGAGCCAACCTCTCACGCTGGCCCCAGGTGTGTCCCATCTTCTTGGCATCATCTTCCAAGTCTCAGCGTCAGGTGTTTCGTGGTCGGCCTCTCTTTCTTTTCCCTTGGGGGTTCCACCTGAGAGATTGTCTTGTGATGCTCAGGGATGGTTTACGGAGTGTATGGCCAATCCATCTCCAACGCAGTTGGAGAATCTCTTTCTCTGCTGACTGTTGTTGTGTTTGTTGCCACAGGTCTTTATTGCTGATGGTGTTAGGCCAGCGAATCTGGAGGATTCGGTGCAGACAGGTGTTTAGGAAAACTTGTAGTTTATTGGTTGTTGTGACAGTGTTCCTCCAGGTCTCAGCACCATAGAGTAGGACTGACTTCACGTTGGTGTTAAAGATCCTGATCTTGGTTGTGATGGAAATGTCTCTTGAGCTCCAGATGTTTTTTAGTTGGAGAAAGGCTCCTCTGGCCTTGCCAATCCTGGCTCTCACATCAGCATCTGTTCCACCTTGCTTGTTAACCATGCTGCCCAGGTAGGTGAAGTTGTATACCTCTTCCAACGCTTCTCCTTCCAGAATGATGGGTGATGTGTTGTCAGCATTGATTCTCATGACCTTGCTCTTCCCTCTGTGGATGTTAAGCCCAAGCCGAGTAGAGTTGTCAGCGATGGTACTGGTCTTTTCCTGCATCTGCTGCTGGGTGTGAGAGAGAAGGGCCAGGTCATCTGCAAAGTCGAGGTCTTCTAACTGCGTCCATAATGTCCATTGTATGCCATTTCGTTTCTCTGCCGTGGATTGCTTCATGACCCAGTCTATTGCCAGCAGGAACAGAAATGGTGACAACAAACAGCCCTGTCTCACTCCAGTTTTTACCTGGAAGGCGTCGGTGGGTTGACCGCCATGAATTACCCTGCAGGTCATCCCCTCATAAGAGTTCCTGATGATATTTCTGTACTTCTCTGGCACTCCGTAGTGTCTGAGTAGCTTCCAGAGGGTCTGTCTATTCACGCTGTTGAAAGCCTTTTCGTAGTCAATGAAATTAATGAATAGGGGTGAATTCCACTCTAATGACTGCTCCAGTATTATCCGCAGTGTTGCAATCTGGTCTGTGCAGGATCTGTTTTTGCGGAAGCCCGCCTGGTGGTCTCGTAGCTGTGGGTCGCCGGCGTCCTTCATCTTGTCCAGTATAATCCTGTTGAATACTTTTCCTGGGATGGAGAGTAGTGTGATCCCTCTGTAGTTTGCACATTGGCTCATATCTCCTTTCTTCTGTATTTTGACGAGGTAGCCCTCCTTCCATTCTGATGGGATGTGTTCTTCTTCCCATATCTTCTTGAAGAGAGGATGGAGCATCTCTTCCATCGTCTCTATATCGGCCTTCAGTGCTTCTGCCGGAATACAGTCTTGCCGTTCCTCAGCTTCTTGATGGCTTTGCGGATCTCTTCTTTTGTTGGCACGCTGCAGTCTATCAGCAGATCCCTGTCAGCTTGCTGGATGTCTGGTGGGTCCTGTGGTGCTGGTCTGTTTAGCAGTTCCTTAAAATGTTCTACCCATCTTTCCTTTTGTCTTTCCTCTCCGATGATTGGCTGTCCATCTTCGTCCTTAACTGGTCTTTCTGGTTTACTAAACTTTCCTGACAGCTTCTTGGTGGTGTTATATAAGTCTTTCAAATGTCCATGTCTAGCTGCTTCTCTGCCGCAAGACTCTCTATATAGTCCTTCTTGTCTGCCTTGATGCTTTTCTTAACCCTTTTTTTGTGGCTTCTGTGTACTGGTTTTGTGTTTTGACCTTTTCGGCTCTTTGTTTGACTGTTGTTGATTAGTGCCTTCTTCCCTTTCCTCTCCTCTATCTTCCTCAATGACTCTGCTGATATCCACTCCTTATGGTTGTGTTTCTTCGGGCCCAGTACTTCTTTGCACATTGTACTTACTGCTTCCTTCACAGATTTCCACTTTTTGTCGATGTTTTCCTCCTCTTCAACCCTTGCAGGGCTTGAAACTTGTTCCTAAGTGTGAGTTTGTATTCTTCTAACTTGGTTGGGTCTCTCAGAAGTGCTGTGTTGAATGTTTGTCTCAGATTCTTCTCCCCTGTCCAGTTTTTCTTTAATTTCAGCTTCAGCCGGGCAACCAGGAGGTGGTGGTCTGAGGCAACATCAGCTCCTCTCCTAACACATACATCTTGAAGGGACCTCCTGAACTTCTTAGTGATGCACACATGCTCTATCTGGTTTTCGGTGTTGAGGTCCGGTGAGATACAAGTAGCTTTGTGTATCCTTTTGTGGGGGAAATGCTTCAGCCGATGACCAGGTTGTTAGTGGCGCATAGGTTTGCGAATCTCTCCCCATTGTCGTTCATCTCTCCTATACCTTGCTTTCCCATTGTCTCCTCGTAGCCTCTGTTGTCACTTCCTACCTTGGCATTGAAGTCTCCCATTATGATGTTGATGTCTCTTTCTGAGTATTTCTGAATGATGTCCTGTAGTCTGCTGTAGTATTCTTCTTTTCTCTCTTCATTGCTGTCATTTGTAGGGGCATAGCACTGGATAATGTTCAGTTGGTTCAGAAGGTTGGGCTTGGGGCCAGCGACCCCATCCTGTAAAAACCCCATTGCTACAAAAACGTCAACAAAGAAAAACCAAGAATCTCCGGCCCTGAGAGAGGATGGACCTCAGGTAGGAAGTATGACGCAGTGTGGTGAAAGCCGGAAACATCCGGAAGCTACCCTACCGACCACCATTCTCTCAAGCAGGGCCATTACCACCATCGGAACATGGAATGTAAGGACCATGTATGAAGCCGGAAAGACTGCGCAGGTGGCTGCCGAGATGAGGAATTACAATCTTGCCATACTCGGAATCAGTGAATCAAGGTGGATCGGATCCGGCCAGAAGAGGCTTGCCACAGGCGAGATGACACTGTACTCAGGCCATGAAGAGGACGATGCACACCATACCCAGGGAGTGGCCTTGATGCTGTCCAAGGCTGCCCAGAGAGCACTTATTGGATGGGAGGCACATGGTCCTAGGATCATTGCAGCTTCCTTTAGAACTATGAAGGCAAAAATAAACATGAACAAACTACACACAGCAGGCGTTAATTAGAGCAATCAAGACAATTTAGGAAAGAGGAAATGGTGAAATACTCCAGGGCGACGCCAAAGCCCAAACGTCACATATATGTGACGAATAAAACAAAACTTGAACTTGAAAAGTATAATTTCAATATTTTTTATATATATCTTAAGTACATCTTTTAACAGATTAAGTGCAACAATTGTATCAATTTAACTTTAGTACACTTTCTGAATACAGTACATAAACAGTATACTAAATTATACAAAACAATTCTTTACTTGGGCAAGTAAATTGTGTGTAGCGCCGGCCTAAAGGACAATAATGTAGGAAACACAATTTTACAAATGTGTTGATTAATTAGACAAAATCCTCAAAAAAGGACCAAAAAGTATAAAGAATTTATTTAGGCGACTTAAGACTTGCTTTCCACAAGGACAACCCTGGCATAGATAAGAACTGTGTATACTTAAAACAAGGACAACCCTGGCATAGATAAGAACTGTGTATACTTAAAACAATGACAATCCTGGCATAGATAAGAACTGTGTATACTTAAAACAAGGACAACCCTGGCATAGATAAGAACTGTGTATACTTAAAACAATGACAATCCTGGCATAGATAAGAACTGTGTATACTTAAAACAAGGACAACCCTGGCATAGATAAGAACTGTGTATACTTGAACTGTGTATACTTAAAACAATGACAACCCTGGCATAGATAAGAACTGTGTATACTTAAAACAAGGACAACCCTGGCATAGATAAGAACTGTGTATACTTAAAACAAGGACAACCCTGGCATAGATAATAACTGTGTATACTTAAAACAATGACAATCCTGGCATAGATAAGAACTGTGTATACTTAAAACAAGGACAACCCTGGCATAGATAAGAACTGTGTATACTTGAACTGTGTATACTTAAAACAATGACAACCTTGGCATAGATAAGAACTGTGTATACTTAAAACAAGGACAACCCTGGCATAGATAAGAACTGTGTATACTTAAAACAATGACAACCCTGGCATAGATAAGAACTGTGTATACTTAAAACAATGACAATCCTGGCATAGATAAGAACTGTGTATACTTAAAACAAGGACAACCCTGGCATAGATAAGAACTGTGTATACTTGAACTGTGTATACTTAAAACAATGACAACCCTGGCATAGATAAGAACTGTGTATACTTAAAACAAGGACAACCCTGGCATAGATAAGAACTGTGTATACTTAAAACAAGGACAACCCTGGCATAGATAAGAACTGTGTATACTTAAAACAAGGACAACCCTGGCATAGATAAGAACTGTGTATACTTAAAACCTGCATCTTCCCCAGGAGCCCCAAACACAGCTGAGCTGAAGATCTGTCGAGTGAACAGGAACTCTGGGAGCTGCAAAGGAGGGGACGAAATCTTCCTGCTGTGTGACAAAGTGCAAAAAGGTACAGTAAGTCCAATTTCCATTGTAATAAATCCTGTAGTTCTGTTTATTAATTTACTGGAATAGCGTTATTTTCTGTAAGACACAAAGAAAGAAGCTCTCTCTACTTTGTCTACAATGACACACCATTGAACAAAGAGCTGACACACACACACACCAGTGATTTTCAAACCTTCATTTATACTCTAAAGGCAACTGAGGTTTCCCTCATTTACAGTTACATTGAGTTTACATACAAGGATAACAAATCAATTCACGTCATCAACACAATATACAACTTGATTGATCAAGGTCTTAAACTCTGCAACAGAGGGGAGAATCTCAGTCTTTAAGGACTGTTGTGTTGGACTTCATTCCATGAAGTTGAAGTTGGCAATGCTGTTTGGAGACCATTATGGGGCATGTAATACAGTTATAGTTCCATAGTAAGTATTTACAGTATCGACATGTTAGACTTTCTTTTGGCAATGGGGAGTGGGTTTCTTCATTGAGCGCTTATCCTTATCATTAGGGCACAAGTGTGTTTTATTATGAATTAACAATCCTTAATAAGGCTGGTGTAATACATTTATTTTTTTTATTGTCAACATAGCCTACGAAAAGACCAAAGCCAACTGAACTACAACTCACAAAGAAAATGTACTCTTAAAACAGCTAATCACAACATTAACTCATAAATATGATGTGAGTGGCCATGTCGAAACGACGCTAAGGCTTGAACTGGGGGTTGAGAGATCATTCTAGGAACTCCCGAATTGACGTGCGACTAGAAACTCCAGAGTCGACGTGCCATTTTATAAAAATGTCCCGGTAGGAAGTCGGAATTTCCGACCTGCGAATTATAATCAAATGCAGCAGTAACCCTCTGGTTTCTGAAATATTGATTGCACTGTCCCAGGCCTAAATAATATACCATATGAATTCTTAAAATTGGGTGGCGTTCCCCTTTTAAAGTATCCCCCCTCCCCCGACAGAGGACATCGAGGTGCGTTTCTTTCAGGACACCTGGGAAGGGAAGGGCACGTTCTCCCAGGCCGACGTTCACAGGCAGGTGGCCATTGTGTTCCGCACGCCGCCCTACCGCGACACCAACCTGACGGAGCCGGTCAGGGTGAAGATGCAGCTCCGCCGGCCCTCGGACCGCGAGGTCAGCGAGCCCATGGACTTCCAGTTCTTACCTTCAGACCCAGGTAGGTCAGCGAGCCCATGGACTTCCAGTTCTTACCTTCAGACCCAGGTAGGTCAGCGAGCCCATGGACTTCCAGTTCTTACCTTCAGACCCAGGTAGGTCAGCGAGCCCATGGACTTCCAGTTCTTACCTTCAGACCCAGGTAGGTCAGCGAGCCCATGGACTTCCAGTTCTTACCTTCAGACCCAGGTAGGTCAGCGAGCCCATGGACTTCCAGTTCTTACCTTCAGACCCAGGTAGGTCAGCGAGCCCATGGACTTCCAGTTCTTACCTTCAGACCCAGGTAGGTCAGCGAGCCCATGGACTTCCAGTTCTTACCTTCAGACCCAGGTAGCTGTGGCGCCTCCTCTTTAGGAATGGACCTGTGTATCAGCGGACAATGGGTATTGGTCGATTTGGGTTTGAACCCTTTCACTACCACACTACAGAAGGTTAACCCCTTTCACTAAGACACTACAGACGGTTAACCGTCTGTAGTGTGGTAGTGAAAGGTTAACCTTCTGTTAAGGCTGAGCCCGAACCCTGTTTTTAGGGTTCGAACGTTCGCCAGGGTTTATCGAACGAACGTTCGAACGTTCGTTTTTTGTAGATTTTTTAATAAAAAAAAAATTTTATTACATTTTTTTTTATATCATTTTATTTTTTTTTGCATCAAAGTTCCTACTTATGATAAACAATAGCCCTTGCACACCGCAGTCACGTAAGGGGCTAGATAAACAAAGGCATTCGTTTTGTGGCATTAACGTTATATAGTTAGTGTTACACGTTCAATAACAGGTATTCACTCTTGGTCGACGGGAAGGAGAGAGGCGCGCGCCTCGGCTCCTTCCACCGTCTACCTCGGAACGGGGGACGGCAGAGAGACAGAGAGACACCGGCGCGGGGGTCCCGCCGGGCTCCCAACACGCCTGCCGCCTCGGCCAGAGTTGTTTCCAAGGCAACCACCTCCCGCCATGAAGCTCGCGCTCCGTGGCCGAAAAAGGCTGGTATTCATTAATGATCCTTCCGCAGGTTCACCTATGGAAACCTTGTTACGACTTTTACTTCCTCGGCGGGGAGCTAACGCTACGTTAATGCTTCTCTCAAGCAGATCAATGGCGGCATTGCCGGAAGTAAAAAAAATAATAAACGCTTGCCGATTGGTGGTAACAGCAGAGGCGGGTGCAAGCGGTGTGACGTAATTGGCAGAATCGCCTGTCATTCAATCAAAATTGTTCTATTGCATTGGTTGAGACTAGAGCTCTGGTTGAGTATCCAGCAACAGCCCGGCAGAGACCATACTGGTTGAGCCGAGCGACTCGGGGGACGCGCCGCTTCAGATCGCCTCACCGTCGTTGCGCCTGCTTTATTTTTTTTCACCGAACGTTCGAACCCATTAATTAAAGTCCGAATGTCAGCTTAACGAACGAACGTTCGGGCTCAGCCTTACCTTCTGTAGTGTGGTTGTGAAAGGGTTAACCCGTTGTCGTGTGGCAGTGAAAGGGTTAAAGGAAGACACCAACGTTATGGGAAATGCGATTACTGTCAGACAAGAAGATAGATACCAATTTGCTCTATGTGTGTTCAGTAGAAAGCTATCCAGCTGCAAGCTAGCCTAGCTTAGCAGCACAAATGAATGGACGCGGATACGGACCAGCTAGCCTAGCTGTTGGCCACAAACACCTCTCCCGGAGTTTTAAGCTAGACTAGTGTTCTGCATCCGCTTCCATTAACACATTCATTGCCAACGACGAGTGTAACTGAGGGGTACAATTCCCTGACTGTATTGTTAGATATGATATTTAATACCACTACCTCTTGTACTTTAACTTCTGGCCATCCAGTACATGATATAAGTATGATGAACACTTTCCCACCTGATGAAACGAATCCACACAAATGTACCAAATCGAAGGTTTAATATAGCAAAAGGTATATACAACGTTCACTTAATTACATTTATGATTTGAAATATGAAATATGCACTTTTATGGCAAATGAGTATTCGTAGGTAAATCAACATTGAATGTCCAATCTCTGGTTACGCAGGGAGTAAGTATACAACCTGGAATATTTAGGAAACGATAGCGATGGTACTTAAATGATTATAGCTGGATACACTAAGGGGGGGGGGGGGGTGTCCCGCTGGTTGTAAGACAGTAGGAGGGGGGGGTTAGAGAAGCCGCTGGCGGTATCCCATCTGGCCGACGGTGTCTTGGGAGAATCCAAAGTCTTGGACACGGTGCCCACAGAACCTCGGTCCGCAGACGAATACAGCTGGACCCTCTGTGGACGGTAGCTGCCGGTCCACAACGGAGAGACGTGAGGCGACCTCACTGGTGTAGAGCGCCGTCTCACCTGGAGTCCTCTCCGGGGGGTAGTTCCAACACTCCGCAGTGTTGGCCTTTATCCATGGAATAATCAAAGCACCCAAAGCATAATCCAAGCCGTGGAAGGCTCGCCGTCGTCCGGGTAGAGTAATCCAATATACAGGTCCAGTCGCTCTTGGCCCGGAGCTCCTCGGATGCAAGCACCACTAGGGGTCTGCTCAGCCTGGTTAAGCGTCCAGATAACGTCAGGAACGATGGGGGTACTGATAACTTTAGAACTCTAACCGAACGATGCACCATACATAAATAGACTATTATTAGCTTAATAGAATACGTCCAACTCGACGGTATAGTGCCAAACTATGACTATTCAACTATTAATCTACACGATATCTCAATGCCTATTCTGGGCCAAGTAGGCCTTACTACACCACACGTGCGTCGTGGGGAGGCTTTGCGTCTGTCACTCTGTTGGAGGGTAAAGAACTGGACTAAAAGAAAGTTCTACTTTACTTGCGCCATATATATATGCGCTATGAACAAATAGTACCACTCGTATCTCGCCCGACATATTCCTGCGCGGAACCGGGGCTTGCCACGACATGTTAGGCGGCACGATTGAACTTGGACCTAGGGGTATGGCAACCTGGCGCCAGGTTCTCGTCCAATGGTAGAATGAAACTATTATGGGCTGTTTAGTAGACTAAAGGGATATTCAATGCATATTGTACAAGGAATATACAGGGGATATCAAACGATATACAAATACAATTAAATATATATATATAAATAAATATACATATTCGGTTTAATCTGATCCTTCACAACAGCCGCCCCCTAATTAGTCCCACCTAATTAGCTAAGCAGAGACAGATTAACCGCACTGTCTACCACTCAAGGTCCGCTGTAAGGGTCAGTCAACTCACAAAGTCATGGGGTCATGGTCATCATCGATAGTATCTGGGAGTCGGGGCAGTTCTATGAGCCTCGCCACGGGACGTGTGTAAGTGCGCCCTTGGACGAGTACTTCAGCTGCTCGGACCTTGCCATCGGCACCGGTGATCACTTTGCTTACGCGGCCAGCCGGCCACATAGCTCTGGGTAGTGACTGGTCAATAATCATGACGACTGTTCCTTCTGTCAAATTGTCTCTCTCTTTTACCCACTTCTGGCGGGTCTGTAGAGACGGTAGGTAGTGAAGTAGGAAGCTGCTCCAAAACTTGTCAGCTAGTACTTGGCTGTACCTCCACATTCTTCGGCCGTTCGCTTCTTCAGGCCTGTACATTGTCTGGGGTAGCGCGGGGTCCAGCCGCCCCATTAGGAGTGTGTTGGGGGTGACTGGGTCGACATCTGCTACATCACTGGAGACGTAACCGAGGGGCTTTGAGTTCAATACTCCCTCGATCTCCGTGAGGACTGTCATTAGGACTTCCTCCGCCACAGTCTGGGCTCCGAGTACGGCGTACAGGGCTGTCTTTATAGAACGTACTTCTCGTTCCCAGGTTCCACCGAAGTGGGGTGCGTTCGGGGGATTAAACTGGAAGTCAATCTGGGATGGAGCGAGGTGGGTCTTAAGTTCTGGGCCCATAGCTTGGAAGCTCTCTCTCAGCTCTCTTTCTCCGCCTTTGAAGTTGGTCCCGTGATCAGACAACAATGTAGACGGTTTTCCTTTCCGTGATGTGAATCTTCGGAAGGCCATAAGGAATAAGTCTGTGCTCATGGTCGGAAGGAGCTCGATATGTATCGCTCTGGTGGTCATGCATTTGAATACAATACCCCACCGCTTCTCGGTGCCTCTTCCTCTCTTTATATACAACGGGCCAAAGCAGTCCATGCCTGTGGAGTGGAATGGCTTGTCGCCGATTCGGAGGCGACAGGGGGGTAAGTCAGCCATCTGTGGTATGCTGGGCTGCGCGCGCCACTTACGGCAGTCTAGACAGGTTCGCTGGAAGCGCCGTACTGCTTCTCTCCCTTGCAATATCCAATAACGACGTCTGATCTCCGCGAAGACTCTCTCTGCTCCTGCGTGGTGTACATCCTCGTCGTATTTCTTTATGATCAGCTCTGTGACCTTGTGTCGGCTGTTCAAGACGATCGGGTACTTAATGTCATCTGGTAGATCGGGGGCTCTCCGCAGGCGACCACCCACTCTGATGAGATTATGGGCGTCACTCTCTGGTGCCAGGTGAATCAGTCTGCTGTCTGATGGGACGGGGTTTCCTCCCTGTAGACAGTCTAGCTCATCGGGGAACGAGTCTCTCTGGGCTCGTTGTAGTAGAAGAAGTTCTGCTTCTTCGTAGTCAGCTGCTGACATGTCAGTGGTGGACTGAATCTCTGGGTGGTGCCGCAGGAATGTTCTTTGCTGCGCACTCTCTAGGGTAATGCAGTCATCTATGTTGGCGTCTGTGGAGGCGACAGTGCTCAGTCCACAGAACATAGGTTTCTTGTTCTCAGCCTCCTCGTTACTTGCTTCCCGCGGGGTGGGCGTAGGCCAATCTCCTTCCGGGAGCTTGAGGAATGCTGGTCCGTCACTGTAGATGTTGCGACGGGTTAGGTCATCCAGAGACATTCCCCGGGTGATGACGTCAGCTGGGTTGTGTTTGGTGTCCACATACCGCCAGCTCGCTTCTTCGGTTAACTCTTGAATCTCGGTGACTCTGACTCCCACGAAGACTTTGTATCTGCATGAATCAGACTTGATCCATGTGAGTACTGTCGTGGAATCTGACCACAAGATTGTTCTGTGCACCGGAATGGTGAGTTCACGTTGGATTAACGTGGCTAGATGCGCTCCTGCGAGGGCTGCGCAGAGCTCTAGACGTGGGATAGATTGTTGCTTACGTGGGGCTATTCTTGAGCGGGCCAGGATGAAAGCAGTGTGTATCTTTCCTCCCATCTCTTGGGCACGCAAGTAGGCCACCGATCCGTAGGCTACTTCGGAGGCGTCGCTGAAGACGTGTAGCTCAATCTCGCATGTCTCTGGCCTCACTGTGGATGGGAAGTAGCTGCGGCGTATATTGCCGCCTGGGAGTGAGCGGAGTTCCGTCTCCCACTCTCTCCATGTTGAGGCAAGGTGTGCGGGTATTGGGTCGTCCCAGCCCTGGTCCTTGTCCCATAGTGCTCGTACAATCATCTTTGCCCTGGTGGTGTAAGGTAGAATACATCCCAACGGGTCATATTGTCTGGCGAGTGTTCTGTACACACTCCGTCTGGTGGTCGGTATCGCCGTCGACCTTCCCTGCTCTGGAGCCAAGGGTTTGTGTCTATAGTGGAGCGAGTGTTTTGAAGCGCCAGACTAGTCCTAGTGTCATTTCTTGGGGCTTCTCCTGGGATTGTCGCCATCCAGGTCTCGCTGCTGGCAGCCTTGTCCGCGGAGGAGAGGCTGCGCAATACGTGCGGGTCACTGCTGGCCCACTGCCTGAGATCAAAGCCGCCTTTGATCAGGGAGGCGCGTAACTTGATTAGGAGAGCCTCGGCTTCTTCTTGAGTCGAAACGCTTTGTAAACAGTTGTCCACGTAGAAACTGTTCTTCACACTGTGTTGGACCTCTTCATCTGCTGTTGGGTCCTCTGTGACGTGTTTCTGTAGTGCAAATGTCGCACAGCACGGGCTGCATGTGGTTCCGAAGGGGAGTACTTCCCACTGGTAGATGGCTGGGTTCTCATCTCCGATCTTCTCTCTCCATAGGAACCGTAGCAGAGGCTTGTCCTCCTCTACTAGTCTCACCTGCAAGAACATCCCTTTGATATCCCCGCTGATAGCCACCTTGTCCTGGCGGAAGCGCAGTAGCACGCCTAGTAGGGAGGGGCCGAGTGTGGGGCCGGGCAAGAGCTCTTTATTCAGATTTTGGGATCCGATCTGGTAGCTGCAGTTAAACACAATGCGATCCTTGCCATTGTGATGGACCTTGTGATGCGGCACGTACCATGATTTGGTCGTCTGATCGGCCTCTTTAATGTCAATCTTTGTTACGTGTCCCGCTGTGATTAGCTTCTCAATCTCAGCGCGGTACACACTCTCTTGAGCGGGGTCTTTGGCTAGGCGCCGCTCCGTGTTCAATAGATAGCGCTCCGTGGCGTCTTTCTTTGCGTGAAAGGTGGGAATTCCCTCTCGCCTCAGGAGTGGAGTTGCGTATCTCATCACTCCGCCGACTGTGACTCTCTTTGTCCCCTGCTCGAGTAGGTTGATGGCGTAAATGTCTTCTTTAGAGCGAATGTCTTTCTTTTCGTTCTTAAAGGGCATTGTCTCTAGGGTCCATAGCCTCTCGACATGCTGCAGGAGAGTGGTGTCTTCTTCTGTCGTTCTGGAGTGGAAGCAGCTAGTGGCTGCTGTTCGGTTGAGAGATTTAGCGAGGGGGCCTTGTAGGGTCCACCCTAGGCGGGTCTCGACTGCTGCAGGACAGCCTCGGGGGCCTGTATGGACCCGGTCAATCGGGACTATGAGTTCTGCATGGTCGGAGCCTATCAGCAGGGTCGGGGTAGCGCCGTCTATGAGCGGGATAGGTAATTGGCGCAGGTGCACATATTTATCCATCAACTTGGTGACAGGGTAGGTGTACTGCGATAGTCCTATTTCTTGGCTGGTGAAAGCATTTGTAATCTTGTACCGTCGCTCTGGCTGCCCGTTTGCTGCGATGGTGAAGGAGACATTCTCGCCCTTTATCGTCTTTAAATCTCTTCTTATTGTCCGAATCGTCATTTCGTTCTTGCTCCCCCGCAGTCCCAGCTGGGTCGCAGCGGAGGCGAGCAGAAGGGTCTTCTCTGACCCGTCATCAAGGACGGCGTAAGTGTCCATGACTTTATCTTGGTAGCTCAATGTCACACGGACTACCTTTAAGAGCACTTGGGCTCCGCTGCTGCTGGCGGGGTCAATGTACATGACACTTGCCTTGGTGCCGCTCCGTGGTGCAGGTGTAGGCCGTCTTCCGTTACTTTCGTGTAGTATATCTAGATGGGCTCCATCGCACCGGCTGCACCTTTTCTTTAGGCGGCATTCGGCTGCCATGTGGGGCCGCGCACACCGATAACAGCGCCGGTTGGACTTTATCCATTGACTCACTTCTTCTGCATTCATCTTTGTGAATAGGTCACATTGTGACAGCCAGTGTTCTTTCTCACAGTAGGGACACGCTATCTATAAATGCTATAAATGCGGCACGGTGGTGTAGTGGTTAACACTGTCGCCTCACAGCAAGAAGGTCCAGGGTTCGAATCCCGCTTGGGGACCAGGTTTCCATGATGCCAGTTACCCAGGTGGGGTATCTCCCAGGCCTTTCTGTGTGGAGTTTGCATGTTCTCCCCGTGCTCGCAAGGGTTTCCCCCCCCGATAAGATAAACCCAATGGAAAAACATGCACAACAACAAGATCGCTAACGCTGTGGCGTCCTTGACGAAGACGGACAGGAGCACTTGGATTGGTCCCCTGGCGCGGCTCACGTGGCGCCTGTCTGCTCCCGGCTGCCCTTGGGGGGGAAGGACGACGGGATGGGTTAATCGCAGATACGCATTGTATGCATGGTTCGCATGTGTGCCAAATGATGACCTCGGAGCAGGTCCTAAATTATTATTATTATTATTATTATCTTCCACTTCTCCTTTCTCGAGGGGGTGCTGTGACTCTTACTGCTCGGTACTGACTCTGATTGGTGCATGACAGTCACCGATCTTCTTCCATCATTTATTCTCCTGGGTCCCTCTCTGGAGCTTGGCGTGCTCCGCCCAAATGTATCTAGTCGTAAGCTGCTGACTTCTCTCGCCAGGAAGTCGGCTAGATCAAGGAGGGATGGCTCGGGGCCGTTGGGATCCCGGTAATCTCTCTGCCGCCTGAAGCGCTCCTGTCTTGCGGATGGCAGCTTCTCCAAAATCCTCTCGACGTTAGAGTTGGCGTATAGCTCATGCATGCCCTTCTCCCGTTGCGCTCCCAGCATCCCTACCAGGGACTGCACTTTGATTGACAGGTCGTCTAGTGAGCGATTGTCTGTGGCTGGGGGTAGGCGATCAATATGCCTTATCTCTTGGATTACGTAATCCCATATACGTCCATATCTCTGATCCAGCGCTGCAAGGGCCGCTGTGTATGGGGTCGAAGAGGTAGCATAGGCTAGCGCTATATTGTGCGCTCGCGGTACCTTCAGGTGCTTCAGTAATATTGCATACTTGTGGCGTTCATCAGCGACATCCACCATCATTGTTTCTAAGCACATCCGGAGCTCCGTGTACTGTGCTCGACTCTCATAGGCGAAGTCTGGGAATGACGGTGTGGCATTGTATGACGCCGTGGATGGCTGATACATCGGCGAGCGTTGGGGGAGAGACCTCCTGGGCGAGTCCCCTCTTGCGCCTCGCTGTGGGCTGGTACTGGCAGGGTACCATGGCCCGCTGGTCCAGGTGCTATTCCTCGGGGCTGGTCGTGCGTCGTGTTCACCCGTGAATAGAGTCGGGGGTCTGTAGCGCAGCGCCGCGGGGGTATAGCCTGGACTGTATGGGACCTCCTGGTCCGGTGGAGTACTGTGCTGTCGTCGGGCTTGGTTCTCCTCCTCTCCCTCTTCTTCCTCTATCAGATCTTCCAGATCCTGTAATCGTTTATTTAGCTTCTCCGCAGTGTATGCCGCTCCTTCCTTGTAGCTGGGTCTCGCTTGGACCGGTCTGTGAAGGGGGTCTGCGGGGGGTATAGGCTCGGTCTGTTGGTCAAGTTCAGGGTCGCTTGCTCGTTGAGGAGACGCTGCCCTTGACTGTTGTCTCGACGAGTTCCTTGAACCCCTGGCGGAGGGAGAGGGTGTTGTCCTTTTGATCAGCTGCTCTATTAGTTGCGCTTGTAGTCTGTCGCGCTCTGCGTCTCTTTGGGCGCCGGCAGCGGCGCGCTGGGCGTCGGCCCGGTCTCTTGCCATATTCTCTTCTGTCTGGAGGCGTCTCATCTCCAGGCGTGTGCGCTCTTCTTCGCTCCGTTGCTGCGCTTGGAGGCGTTCTCTTTCAATAGTAAAATGTTCGCGCTCGCTAAGCGCCTGCGCTTGGAGTCGATCGCGTTCGGTAGAGGCTGTCAGGCTGACGAGGAACGCCTGTTGTAGTATCCTCTCCGCTTCGCTGGGGGAAGGCGGTTGTGGAGGTGAGCCGCTCCTGCGTGAGCCGCTCCTGGGGGTACTCGTTGGGGAGTCCTGGAGCTCTATTTCCTCGGCGCTCTCCTCCTCTTCTTCCGTGCAGAGTTCTCTCTCTGTGGGGTTGTCTTCCTCCCGGGGCTGGTCGGGGACTACTTCTTGGGTAGTGGCGGGGGGTAAAGGCATGTCAATTCCCTCCTGGTCCCCACCGTGAGCTTGGTCAGTTACATTAGGACCTACTAGGGCCTCTGTGGTCGGGGAAACCTGGTCGTTAAGGTCAGACATAATTTTACTTTCTACTTTTACCGCGTTTACCGTTTGTCGAAGGCTAGGTAGTTGACTGACAGTGTAAGCCTCTAAGTACTGAGGTGTCTGTCGTCTGCGCCGCGGGCGTTCTAGGTTAGGAGGATCGTTTCGTGGAGTGTTCATCATAGGCCATTTCGATATTAATAACACTATATTAATATTACACTAGTTACCCTCCGGCTCGAAGGACCAATTGTAACTGAGGGGTACAATTCCCTGACTGTATTGTTAGATATGATATTTAATACCACTACCTCTTGTACTTTAACTTCTGGCCATCCAGTACATGATATAAGTATGATGAACACTTTCCCACCTGATGAAACGAATCCACACAAATGTACCAAATCGAAGGTTTAATATAGCAAAAGGTATATACAACGTTCACTTAATTACATTTATGATTTGAAATATGAAATATGCACTTTTATGGCAAATGAGTATTCGTAGGTAAATCAACATTGAATGTCCAATCTCTGGTTACGCAGGGAGTAAGTATACAACCTGGAATATTTAGGAAACGATAGCGATGGTACTTAAATGATTATAGCTGGATACACTAAGGGGGGGGGGGGGGTGTCCCGCTGGTTGTAAGACAGTAGGAGGGGGGGGTTAGAGAAGCCGCTGGCGGTATCCCATCTGGCCGACGGTGTCTTGGGAGAATCCAAAGTCTTGGACACGGTGCCCACAGAACCTCGGTCCGCAGACGAATACAGCTGGACCCTCTGTGGACGGTAGCTGCCGGTCCACAACGGAGAGACGTGAGGCGACCTCACTGGTGTAGAGCGCCGTCTCACCTGGAGTCCTCTCCGGGGGGTAGTTCCAACACTCCGCAGTGTTGGCCTTTATCCATGGAATAATCAAAGCACCCAAAGCATAATCCAAGCCGTGGAAGGCTCGCCGTCGTCCGGGTAGAGTAATCCAATATACAGGTCCAGTCGCTCTTGGCCCGGAGCTCCTCGGATGCAAGCACCACTAGGGGTCTGCTCAGCCTGGTTAAGCGTCCAGATAACGTCAGGAACGATGGGGGTACTGATAACTTTAGAACTCTAACCGAACGATGCACCATACATAAATAGACTATTATTAGCTTAATAGAATACGTCCAACTCTACGGTATAGTGCCAAACTATGACTATTCAACTATTAATCTACACGATATCTCAATGCCTATTCTGGGCCAAGTAGGCCTTACTACACCACACGTGCGTCGTGGGGAGGCTTTGCGTCTGTCACTCTGTTGGAGGGTAAAGAACTGGACTAAAAGAAAGTTCTACTTTACTTGCGCCATATATATATGCGCTATGAACAAATAGTACCACTCGTATCTCGCCCGACATATTCCTGCGCGGAACCGGGGCTTGCCACGACATGTTAGGCGGCACGATTGAACTTGGACCTAGGGGTATGGCAACCTGGCGCCAGGTTCTCGTCCAATGGTAGAATGAAACTATTATGGGCTGTTTAGTAGACTAAAGGGATATTCAATGCATATTGTACAAGGAATATACAGGGGATATCAAACGATATACAAATACAATTAAATATATATATATAAATAAATATACATATTCGGTTTAATCTGATCCTTCACAACAACGAGATTAGTCGGCTTAACTCGCCAAGGCCCGAGAAAAAACGAGAAAACTCTGCTTTTAATCGTTATTTCTTTTATTAGCGATATCCATAAATTTTTCATCCATCCAGCCTGACGTTATCATTGGGAATGGGTCTGAGCTCGTACTTTAGTAAACGTATTAAAAGTGTACTATTTTGAGGGCGCCCAAGTGGCGAACCATGTAACGCGCTGCGTCGCGGCACGGCCGACCCGGGTTCAATTCCCGGACCCGGCGTATTTGCCGAATGTCTTCCCCCCCACTCTGTCTCCCGTTCTTCCCCTCTCTCTCTCTCTACTGGACTGCCCAGTAGTAAAAAGCGATAAACGCTAAAAAATTAATCTTTAAAAGTGTACTATTTTGGTAAGCAAAAGTAACGGAAAATACATCAAAAATATATTTTAAATAGATTTAGCCACATCTTAAGTTCAACACACTTAAGTACAACTTAAGATTCATTTGAACACAACTTAAATCTGAATACATAAAACGTATACATTCAGAAAATATTATTAATGCTTTCTACTGAATGCGAGGTAACTATCTTCTTGTCTGACTCTGGAGAAGACGGTAAACACATTTCCCATGAAAGTATACTCTTTTTTTTTTTTTTTTTTTTTACTTGGGATGTCTATGTTTTTTTTATACAGATGAGTACAGGCTGATGGAGAAGAGAAAGAGGACAGGAGATATGTTCCAGAACCTGAAACTGGGAACTATGCTGCCTGGTGGTAGGTGTCTAGAACGTTCTATACTGCTCTGCCATGAAGCAATAAAAAAACATTCTGTTTTGCTAAGTTTGTGTGCTCTTAATATAATGTCAAGTCTTGTTTCAATACTCAGGGACCATGCCACCAGAGAGAAGACTCATCACCACTGCCAGGAGAACAGTCACACCCAAGCCTCCAGCAATAGGTGTGCAACCTGTTAACTTTTCCCCTTCTGTTTACCTTTCATGGAATTAATTTCCCTGTATGGTTGAGGGAGAAACTATAGTTGGGGAAATGGTAAACATGAACCTTTCCTAGGTTATACATTCTACATAAAGACTAGTCGTAGGTTATATACATTCCACAAAAAGACTAGTCATAAGTTATACATTCTACTTAACACTTTGACGACCAGCCATCGCCTTCTAATATGTGGCTGGAGGACAACGCTTTGTAAACAAACCGATGTACTTTTGGATAGCTATATATATACTTTATAGTATTGCTATCTGTCCATTCTCATTGTCATTTGAGTGCATAAACCGTGCCTTCATAATGGCTTAAAGAGAAAAGAAAATCCATCGGTTGGTTGTCATTTTATAGCGCCGTGAATATAAGCTTTATCACAGTTTTCATCTCATATTTTTTCTGGAAAGCTATTTATAGGGCTAAAGGCTAGTAACGTTATATCGAACGGCATTTCTGTTGTATATATACGAATGAAATAAAACAAACTGCTTATCATCCGGACTATTACATAGCATCTATGGATGAAATGGGGGCGGCGGGGGACGCCGATTAGTATTATTGATTAGCAATACAGTGTCCGGGCAAGTAGCCACATTCACTGATCGATCGCTTGCGTTTTACAACAATGTCTGATCCGGCTGTAATTTGGGTGAAGAGTGTCCTACCATCAGCCCATGTGATCGCTGGCAGAATTTCCCCATTATTCATCGGCATCTGGTAGATCGATATGTCCATTGGCTGATCATAAATCCCATTATTCCAGGCTGAAATCTGCGCTTCAAACCGTGATCAACGGTGGAGGATGTTCGCTTGGGATCCAGGCTCATATGAAACGCCCATAGACAGTAAACATTTTTTTTCCCCATTCGCCCTCAATGATACTGCAGTGGAGCGATGGCGCCCCTAAGAGGATCTGGCCGGTATTGCATGTTGCCGAAATAACATATGCGGGTAGATCTGCAGAGTCGATCGGGGACGTTGATACGGTGATTAATATGGAATAAAACAATAACAACTTGCCACGAGTTAACTCCAGAGTCAGACAAGAAGATAGTTACCTCGCATTCAGTAGAAAGCATTAATAATATTTTCTGAATGTATACGTTTTATGTATTCAGATTTAAGTTGTGTTCAAATGAATCTTAAGTTGTACTTAAGTGTGTTGAACTTAAGATGTGGCTAAATCTATTTAAAATATATTTTTGATGTATTTTCCGTTACTTTTGCTTACCAAAATAGTACACTTTTAAAGATTTATTTTTTAGCGTTTATCGCTTTTTACTACTGGGCAGTCCAGTAGAGAGAGAGAGAGGGGAAGAACGGGAGACAGAGTGGGAGGGAAGACATTCGGCAAATACGCCGGGTCCGGGAATTGAACCCGGGTCGGCCGTGCCGCGACGCAGCGCGTTACATGGTTCACCACTTGGGCGCCCTCAAAATAGTACACTTTTAATACGTTTACTAAAGTACGAGCTCAGACCCATTCCCAATGATAACGTCAGGCTGGATGGATGAAAAATTTATGGATATCGCTAATAAAAGAAATAACGATTAAAAGCAGAGTTTTCTCGTTTTTTCTCGGGCCTTGGCGAGTTAAGCCGACTAATCTCGTTGTTGTGAAGGATCAGATTAAACCGAATATGTATATTTATTTATATATATATATTTAATTGTATTTGTATATCGTTTGATATCCCCTGTATATTCCTTGTACAATATGCATTGAATAGATAGTCAGATAGTCCTTACCTTTGATCAGGGTTATTCCAAAAAGAATATTCCAACACATGCATCAAGTGTCCTGGTGCTCGGATGAACCGCTAGACTTGCCTGGGCCAAAATTCTCTGCCCGGACGACATTAGCTGTGACACACAGTCTGGAACAGGCTTTCAAAGGGTGGGCAATACTGCCACCTAGCAGGATCTGGCCGGTATTGCACTCTCTGGGTCTCAGTATGGCTTTCAACAGTAACATAGAGGTCCGTGAGACTGCATAGATTATTAAAATCGAAAAAAAGGAAAACGGACCAAATAACGTATATATACGTGGTTGGCATTCAGCGGTTGGCGAGCAAACACGTATATATATATGTGAATGGCGCAGAATGAGTTAAAGACTAGTCATACTTTAGGTTATACATTCTACATAAAGACGAGTCGTACGTTATACATTCTACATAAAGACTAGTCGTAGGTTATACATTCCACATAAAGACGAGTCGTAAGTTATACATTCTACATAAAGACTAGTCGTAGGTTATACATTCCACATAAAGACTAGTCGTAGGTTATACATTCTACATAAAGACTAGTCGTAGGTTATACATTCTACACAAAAACTAATCATAGTATTCAACAAGGCTGTGAAAGTGGAACTGAGTGGTTGTGTCTTCTGCCTCCAGCAAACCCGATGGTGCCTCCTATCAGAGTGAAGACCCAGCCTCCCTACTCGGCTTACGGCCAGCTGTTCTCTGTCCAGCCTAAAGTAGAGGCGGCCTCCCCCGTCTCCACCACCGCCACCAGCCAGACATGGAAGTTCCTGGAGACCCTCACGCTGGACTCCCACCCCAAGGCCACCCTGGTGTCGAGCTTCAACCAGGCCCAAGGGCGCTGCGCCTCCGCCGCCTCCACGCAGGACTACCCCACCGTCAACCTGTCAGACCTCCAGGACTTCTCCTTCCCCAGCTTCTCCTCGACCGCCGCCCAGGAGACAGCGGCCTCTCACGGAAGCGCGTTGGGCTCCTCCTCGCAGGTCGGTTCCTCCTTTGCCATCCAGAGCTCCCAGTTCCGGGCGGACGCTCCGCTGGGGGACGAGGACATCCCGGAGTTCCCGAGCTTCTCGGAGGCGCAGGCGGCGGGAACGCTGGACAGCCTCATCATGGATGACTTCGAGGAGCTGCTGGGACACGCTCAAACCCCGGGCCACCAAGCCGGGGGGCCTAGCTGTTCGACCGCTGCCCAGAACAATGCTGCAGTGTCCCAGAGCACTACGGACCCAGCCGGCAACCCGGGAAGCACCTGGATGAACTACCCCAACAGCATTGTCAACTTGCTGCAAAGCGAGGGCATGATTGACAATTCCCCCATCACCTCCAGCCAACAGGGCGTATTGGATGAACTGGACGAGTTGATGTCCGCCGATGAGGATCGTCTCATGTCCATTTTTCATGTCAACAGCGGGATCCAAACCGGGACCGTTATGGGACATCCAACCTAAAAGTTCACCTATGTGATGTTTTTTTAATGACATATTTATAGCTCCGTTTTGCAGACCATTTGTATCTGCTATTCTACCGTTTTTTCTTTGACACTGAAACCCTCAGATTCCCCCTTGAAGTTCTAAAATAAGGAAATGTTGTGAATATGAAGGGCTGGCTCAAAGAGAGACATAATGTGGCAAGATTCCTCAACCTGCTCAAGGAAATACCTCGAAGAAACGTAGAAGAATGATGGCATAATGATATTTGATGTGGACAGAGTTAAAGTGTAGGCTTTATAGGGCGTGTTATTGGCCAGTTTTCCCCATAAACGTCATAACCAATACGATCAGATGTTAATGTCCCCCTGTATATGTATCACTTTTGCTGATAATTTATTGATAATTGCACTTAATATTCAGGACCTTCTCAACCACTAACACGGTCAACTTGACAGTGTAGGATTTCTCATTAGGGAAATGATGCTGCCTGCCCAAAACAAAAGATAATCATAACATATTGTTCAATATGTCAGTATATGTCAATATGCCCTCAGATTGTGCTTCGTAGAAATCTGGGAAAAGCAAAACATGTTTTTTTATATTGTCAATTTTTTGTTTGTCAGGTTGATAAATAGCTCTGGTCAATACTAACAAAATCTGGTATTTTTTTTTATGATAGAGTAAATATTTCTCAGTAAGTAAGTAATACTCTCTTGACACTCAAATCATTATCCAATATGTAATCAAACTTGGGAAACTTTATTTGTGGAGATGTCTTCCATTTGCCTCATTAGCGATTATAATTACCCGAAGCAGACATTTTGAGAATGTTAAAGGTAATCTGGGTAAACTGCCACCGGAAGTCACACAAGATTGTCTTTTGGATGTGCCTTTGTTGTGATACACAAGCAAGAAATGTCCTCAGTATCGCCTTGTCGATAACCAAATAGTATGTAGGTATGTACATAATGATCTGGAAAGGAGCACCATTAGTATATTCTATACAAGTGCATAGCAAGTAAAGGATGTTTATGCATCAGTCACTGACTCTGTCAACTGTATCTTGTCATTGTCAATGTAATTATCTCCATAGTGTCATTATGTGTCTGTCTCACTGTTCCTACATTTACAGTACTGTTAACACCAATAGGCCTACTTGCTGGTATTCTGGTCAAAGCTGCCTTCTTGAAAATGGATGAATATGTAGGCAAATATTTTGTACAAGCATAAAATGAGCAAATTAAATGTATACCAATTTGGTGTAACGAGTGATTACTTTTTATTTATAATAAAACACAAGATACTTGTGCCCTAATGATAAGGATAAGCGTTTGCAAAGGCATTTATCTTAGTAACAAAATAGAAGACACTTAATTCAAACGCTTTTTTTTTTATTTGGCAATTCTGTTATAACAGTTGAATAAAAAGCAAAAAAGTAGTCATTAAGTATGCAATACTTTATGAAAAAATTAACACTTCATCATGACATGCCTTTACAAAACATAATTCAAACATCTTGGTAAATATTAAGGATTTGCTTAACATTAAACCATAGGACTGTATAACACATAGGAACGTATAGCCCTGGCAAACAGGTAGGTCTTGTGTATTATGCATTATTAACAGAACTGGATCACAGTTTAAATCCTGACGCCGATGAACATCATAAAAAAGGATTTTTTTTTTGACAACATTTTAATGATAAGACATTGTGAAATGCTCTCTTCATGATGATGAGCCAGTTTCTCGGCCAACGAGGAAGAACTTGAACAAGTTGAAGTTGAACATTCAATCCCAGACAAAGAGAATCTTGTCCGTCAGTGAGTACTACTACTACAAACAACTCGGGCTGGCAGCGTGTGCCTACTTTTAAGTGCGTCTCCTTGACCCCATCCTCCTGCTTTTGCAGGGGAGCCTATGTGACTTCTAGATTGGTGACTTTGTTGATGATGTGGGAGCGCCGGGGGACACACTCCAGGTCGAACTTGCTCTCGTATATCGTCGGACAGATCTTCCAGCGGTTGTTCCGATAGATCCCCAGGAGCGTGTATACGTCAGGCTTGTAGGCGAGCTGGCACTTGACCCCTGTGGACCGGATGGCGGCGTCCAGCCTCATGACCTGGCTCTCGTCCGTGAAGTTCTGGTTGTAGGCACAGATCACCTGCCGCGAGTCTGTCCTGGGGTCATGGGGGGTCACTTTGACCAGGGAGATCTTGCCGTCCAGCGCCGCTCTGGCCACACACTCCCAGGCGTGGTCCAGCTTGAAGCCAGGGTCTATGTGCATCAGCCACTTCCCGGAGAGCACTCCGTGGTTCAGGGCCAGTTCCTTCACCGTCTGGAAGCTGACGGCGCGGCCGCTGGCCAACAGCCTCTCCCAGCTCTCCTGCAGGCCGGTGACGTCTCCGGTGCTGGGGCAGTGGTCGGGGCCCAGCACAGCGATCCAGCCCACCGGGCCTCTGCCGCCCTCCTCGTCACCTAACCGGGTCACCTGCGATGGCCTGTTGCTCTCCAGCCAGCTATCGAACTCCGCCTGGGGGGTTCTGCGCGAGTCGAATACAATCCAGGGGTCCATGTCGGCTGCCATGGCCTCTGCAGCGTAGGTCTCAGCTGGGAAGGTCTCCGTGGGGATGGCCGCCGGGCTTGCCATCTCCTTTGGGATGTCCTCCTCCATGGTGCTGTTGGGATGAGGGTGCTTTATGACTTTATGTGAGATTTTCCTGTTGATTGGAAAGAGATTCAGTTCATTATTATTTATATATATATATTAGCTATGGGAATAATATCCCAGATATAGGTGTATATATATAGACTATTTCAAAATAATTCATAAATCACTGCATTTTTGGCAATACATTTTGGCCCTCCATAACAAAAAGTTTAGGCAACCCTGCTCAATATAAACCTCCATCAAAAACAGTTAACGACTTGCACAGCTCAGTGGACAAGAAATGCCCATTGAAAACAGCCTAAGTTTATGTGTAATATGATTGAAAACAGCCTAAGTTTATGTGTAATATGATTGAAAACAGCCTAAGTCTATGTGTAATATGACAGCTGACTGGTCCACTAACCAGTGTGAGCCATGTTCGCTGGCTAGCCCGCTAACGTCGCGTAGCTAAGGTAGCTAGCTTAGCCACCGTTAGCTTCTTCACTCGCGCACATTTTTAGCTAATCTAACATTTCATTTAATTTCACAAATGTAATTGTAATTTGGTGTCCCCACCTACCGCGGTATACATAACTATAACGTTTATGCAATATAGTAACCGCAGCTGTAACTTAGCTAACTAGCGAGCTAACACGCCTAGCTCCGTTTATACAACTGTGTCACACAAAGAGAGCGGCGTGCGAAGTTTGCTTTTAAAATGTCGGCCAAACTCACGAATTGAACATTCGTGTCATATGTTGTAAATATTAGTCAGGGTTTACCTAAATACGAAGAAGAGTGTGCGACATGCTGAAGTTGTTTTTTTAGCCCAAAGCTAAAGAAGAAATATCAAGCCGGTGGATCGCACAACGAGCAGGCGGAACGTGAGACGGTGCGGAACCAAGCTGCCGCCGCCAGGCCGCCAGGGGGACGAGTGACGCCGCCGACGTGCTAACGAGCTTAGCCGGGGAGCTATCCGGTGTGTGCGCTGTTGCGGCGATTTACTAACATTATATTATAGATCATTTTTAAGTTACCAATCAAAAGTTAGTTAATAATGCCGAGCAAAAAGAAGAAATACAACGCCAGATTCCCTCCAGTAAGTAATACACCTCTCCGAACTAGTGCAACGACTAGCCAACTAGGTGATGTAGCGCGTTAGCATGCTAACATAGCTAGCCGGCTAGTTGTTACTACCGTCTGGTTACCTAGCTAGCGAGCTAACGTTGAGCTAACTTAGATACGTGAGCTAGCTAACGTTGTTGAATCATTACGACCCAAAAGAGAGATGCCATCCACTGTAATACAATATCCTCACATTGAACACAATTGGTGACAACGGACAGGCAGATAAGATGGCTAATTAATTGACGTTAGAGAAGTAACAACAAGGGTCTGGCTGACAAACATGAGCTAACGTTACTGACTGACTGGCTAACACTGGGTGACATAGTCTTGCTGGCTAAGTATTCGTGTTGTTTTTAGCAAGATGTGCTAAATGACATGCCACATTAGTTAGCCTGCCTGCCCTGTATAAAATAGTTGGCGTTGTGTATAAATGGGTTTACAAACTATTAAGGCCGATTAGTAAATCTGCAGAAAATCTCATGCATGGCTATTATTGACTAGGGTAGGAGAGCTGGACCTCATTACAACGTGGTGCACACTGCACACACAACTCCTATGCAAGCTGAGCTGACCCCATCAGGGACTTGTTTAGCTAGATACTGGATCCAGACATGCTGGATCAGACCAATTACCCCCCCCCTCTCTCACACACTTCACCGACTGCTTACACACATACACACACACACTACATGCACACTTGCTCTCACAGTGTGACCGTTTTTTCATTTCAGGCAAGGATAAAGAAGATTATGCAGACGGATGAAGAAATAGGGAAAGTGGCTGCAGCAGTGCCCGTCATCATATGTATCCTTCCTACCTCACTTCTAGCATGTTTGCAAGCTCCAATGAGGCAGCTTTGCACATTGGGATTTATTAATTTATTTACTGATGATCTTGCCAGATGTTGCTGGATGATGACAATAACACAATCAACCAAATCCCATCTGTGTGAGAGAGGGTTTTCTATTTGAACGGTGCATCCAATAACTGTTGGTAGTTATATGTTTGCGTGGACTAGGCCAGTGGTTCTCAAGTGGTGTCCTTGAGGGACTCCCAGGGGGTCCCCAGCCAAATGGGGGGGATAGGTTAAGTTCGCTATCATTTCATTGACTAGAAGTTAGCCCAATGAGAGTACAAGAGGGACTATTCGGATCATACGTTTCACCGTCTTGACACTGTTATCTCCTAAACCATCGGTTCTCAACGTGAGGTCCGAGGACCCCCAGGGGGTCTGTGGGGAACAGTTTAATTTCACTATTACTTCATCAACTAAAAGTCGGTCCAATGTGAGAATGTATAATAACACATATTCTTGGTCATCATAGGCTTCACTGTATCCACTGTCGACCCTTTCACTACCACACTACAGAAGGTTAACTCTTTACTATCACACTACAGATGGTTAGATAGTAAAGGGTTAACCTTCTGTAGTGTGGTAGTGAAAGGGTTAACCTGCTGTCGTGTGGCAGTGTAAGGGTTACCCTTCCGTATTGTCGCAGTGAGAGGGTTAACCATTTTGGTAGTGTGGTAGTGAAAGGGTTAACCCGGCTACAGTATAGGAATTGGATGGAATTCTAGTCTTTGATCTTGTGAAAGTGGGGTCCCTGAGACATGATGTCATCAAATGGAGGTCTGCATTCCTAGTAGTGTATCAATCTGCGGGTCCTTGATGTGAAAAAAGCTTTGATAACTAGAATCTGGACTAGACTACACAAGTTAATGTACTTTCTGTTTGAGTTTTTACGTCTTTAACTCGTAACACCAGCACGAGCCCTGGAACTGTTCTTAGAATCGCTCCTCACAAAAGCCTGTCAAGTCACTCAGTCTCGGAATGCAAAGACGATGACAACGTCACACCTGTAAGTATGTGTGTCTTGAGTGTTTACGCAGGTCTTATAGTGGATTAATATTATAATTAGCCCTCAGTATTAACTCTTATTTGGCAAGTTGACAAATAAGAACACACTTAAAAGAACACGCCGAAATTATGAGAAATGCACTTACCGTTTTCTCCAGAAGCAGACAAGAAGATGGATACAAATGTCCATTGTGCATTCAGTATAAAGCTATCTGGCTGCAAGGTAGCTTACCTTAGCACAAATTAATGGAGGCGTATACGGACCAGCTAGCCTAGCTTAAAACTCCTGAAGAGGTGTTTTTGACCAACATATGCTTCCATTCATTTGTGCTAAGTTATTCTTCCTGTAGTGCTGTTAAAGGGGCACTTCACTGAAAAACAAAATTGCAATACCTTGTCTTATAGGGACTGCTACCATTTCATTGAGTTGTCATTAACACAATACAAGGATTCAATGTCCCCGTTGACATTATTGGTGGCCAATAACTGTCAAACTTTAGAGCTTTTGGATGTGTGAGATTATGTGGAAAAAGACAATTGTCATTGTCTTTCAGTGAAGTGCCCCTTTAACCCCTTAACTGGGCAGAGATTAATATCACGTCATAAATCGATCAATACAGTCCGTATTAACACTTTAAGCGCCGAAAACGTGTTAAGGCGTCCTTCCCCGCCATGCTCAAGTTGCCGAGGACGCCGTAACTCGTCTTTAATATCAATATTTCAAAAATCTGTGATCGGAATCATATTTTCCATCCGCAGCCTTCACACACAGTTCTGAGCTCCTCTCAATCCTCTAGCGGTTCAAGAGCGCCATCTGGTGGCCGATCGGCAGAAGCGCCAAACAGGAAGTTATGTGGATGAAGTGCTGATCACCCGTATTACTTCCGGGCACTCGCTATAGGTCCCGGGACTCGATCTCGACACAATACATAGCGATCCGTTGCCAATAACTCGATAAACAACATGATTTGGACGTATATACTATTATACAACCTGTAAATGGACCGGGTATTTTTACATCCCATAATGGAAAACTGTCTACTGATCGCCCAACGGCCCGCGGAGACTGGGGTGAGTTTTAGCGTGTAATATTTCCGTGTTCGATACTAACAGATCTGATGAACATATGACCCACATTAGATGAATGGTATAACGCTGCCCACGGAATTCTAAACGATCCCCCGCCCATCCGGTCATCATCAGATGATACGTAGAAACTTCTAGAAGTACGTCCAATTGAAATTTTTGATCTCGCACAGATTCCTATCAAACTGTATTTCATCATCAATATAATGCATTTGGGGCTATAAATCACGTTCTGGAGAAGGCTGCAGAAAGAGATGAAAACATACTTATACTTTAGATCATATTTTAGTATGAATATGTGAATGAAAAAGTTTAACGTTGCTACACCATGAACAATACATATAGGACCTTGAATGGGCCATAATAATGGCAATCTAGCAATAGAATTTAAAAAGTTATAGCCCTGCAAAGAAGGGGAACTTCTCCATGTTAAATAGAGCTGGCAACGGATGGTATATCATGAATTTAGCCTAAAGGCACTCCCATAGTCCAGCAGACTACACAGCAGACTCCGCGGAGGTCCGCGCGGACTCTTGAGCTTTCATAGTCGAGCAGATCTCAGCGGACCAATTTCCTACATGTCACGCGCCAGTTTACACAATTGTCCCCACGCTGTTCAACTTCTGTCATGTCGTCGTCATCCGATGTCAAAATAAAGAGTATGTTATCTCCGTTTCCAATATTTCGATAATAAAACGGGCAGTTTTACGCACTTGAATAACAGGTATATAGGCTTGAGGTGACAGCGCGTGGTGCTGAAATGACAAACACGCATTGCATGAAATAAAGGCACCAGTTTTATTTCAAATTCTATGTTATCTCCGTTTCCAATATTTCGAAATAAAACTGGCAATTTTACACACTTGAAAAGCCATTCAAACATCTCTCTTGGCACGAGCGAGTGGTCAGAGTAAAATGCAGATCGGCGTCACATTAAATGCAGTTCGATGTCAACCAAAACGCCGAGCAGCGTTTTGTGTGACACCAAGTCAGCGGCGCGTATGTCCGCGCCTCAGAAAATCGGAGCTTCGCACCTGTGGGTCTGCTGTCCGCTGAGATCAAAGCTCAAGAGTCTGCTCTGTGTACAGTCTGCTGGACTATGGGAGCGCCTTTAGGCAATCAAAGTGTTTCAAGTTTCAAGTTTCAAGTTTCTTTAATAGTTGTCATACAGAAGTACAGAATACTTTTGTACAAAATGCTTCTTACTGTTGCGCTCCAGAGACTGTGCATGACAAGATAAGTATGAAATAAAAACATAGTAAAAATTAGAAGAAAAAAAAGAGGTCACAGTGTTCAGTTTAGACATATGTACAATGTTCGTAGACGTAGTTACCATACAATATACAATACTGTGCAGTGTACTAATATACAATACTATATAGTGCAAGGCATAAATGGACAAGGTGCAGTTTAGGTACAATTCACAGTAGGTGTACGAGTTGTAGTGCAAATCCTTTATCAATAAATATAAAGTGTAAGTGTGTTTGTGTGATCTAAAGTGTGGAGAGTGGGTGCTGCAGTGTGTTGTTTGTTTGAGTGAGTGTGTGTGTGCGTGTGGGTGTGTGTGCTGTGTGCATTTGATGGTTGTTGCATAGTGATTATTGTTCGTTTAGCGATTATTGTTCGTTTAGCAGCCTGATGGCCTGGGGATAGAAGCTCCTTCTGAGTCTTTCTGTGCTCGCCATAAGACTCCGGTATCGCTTGCCTGACGGCAGCAGTTCAAAGAGGCAGTTGTTCGGGTGGCTCGAGTCCTTAATAATTCTCTTAGCCTTCCCCTTGCACCGCTTGTTGTAAATGTTCTGGAGGGTGGGAAGCCCCCCTCTAATTGTGCGTTCGGCTGAACGTGTCACTCTTTGTAGTCTGCTACGGTCTTGTGCAGTGCTATTCCCAAACCAGGAGGTGATGTTGCCGGTCAGGATGCTCTCTATTGTACATGAGTAGAAGTTCCTAAGGATCTTCTGACTGACTTGGAACTTCCTTAGGCGCCTGAGGAAGTAGAGGCGTTGTCGTGCCTTCTTCACAACACTGTCAATGTGTGTGGTCCATGTCAAGTCCTCGGATATGTGGGCTCCGAGGTACTTGAAACTGTTCACTCTCTCAACTGGTGCCCCGTCGATGCTGAGGGGGCTGTAGTCCTTGACCCCCGACCTCCTGAAGTCCACAATCATCTCTTTTGTTTTGCTGACGTTCAGGGAGAGGCAGTTCTCCTGACACCACTGTGACAGGTTCTCTACCTCTTCCAGGTAGGCCCTTTCGTCGTTGGCAGAGAACATAATTAATGTTGTGTTTCTTTTTCAAATGTAGCCAAGAGTAAAGACCCTAACCCTATCACAACAGCAGTCAATGTGTATATGTTCAGCACTACATTTGTTTACCAATGATTTTAACACTTTAATCGCCGTTGACGCTGAAACACGTCTTTCCCCGCCATGCTCATTCTGCCGATGACGCTGGACAGCGTCTTTGATATCAATATTTCAAAAATCTGTGATCGAAATCATATTTCTCCCCTGGAGACATGAGATGTACTGGTGAGCCCCTCTCAACTCTACAACGGTTCAAGAGTGCCATCTGGTGGCGGATCGGCGGATCGCCCAGGGCATAAACAGGAAGTGGAAGCTGGTGCTCATTTCAATTGGGTCCGATCACTCTGTAATAGTCCCAGGACTCGAGCTGATCACAACGGATAGTGATCCGTTACCAATAACTCGATAAACAACATGATTTGGACGTATATACTATTATACAACCTGGAAATGGATCGGATATTTCGACATCCCATAATAGAAAAAAAATCTGTTCCACGCTCATCTCCCAACGGCGAGAGGAAGCTACGGTGAGTTTCAGCGTTATTTTTTAATGTCTTCTATACTAACGGCTCTAATGATCATATCACCCACACTAGATGAATGATATAACGTTGCCCACGGAATTATAAACGCCCCCCCCCCATCTGGTCATCATCAGATCATACGTAGTAACTTCTAGAAGTACGTCCATTTGAAATTTTTTATCTCGCACAGATTCCTACCAAACTGTATTTGATCATCAATATAATGCATTTAGGGCTATAAATCAAGTTCTGGAGAAAGCTGCAGAAAACGATAAAAACATACTTATACTTTAGACCGTATTTTAGTATGAATATGTGAATGAAAAAGTATAACGTTGCTACACCCTGAACAATATATATAGGACGTTGAATGGGCCATAGTAATGTCAATTTAGCAATCAAATTTAAAAAGTTATAGCCCTGCAAAGAAGGGGAACTTCTCCATGTTAAATAGGGCTGGCGAGGGATGGTAAATTATGAATTTAACCCCGGCGATCAAAGTGTTAAGTGTTCTTAGCTAAATATGAGTTTAAAGAATTCTCTGTGCATTGCATCGGAAACCAGCGGATATTGACGCAGGGAAATTACGCCGTCCTTCATGTTTGTAGTCATATGAAAGAGGAGACCCAGGGCTTGCGATGGGCTTTTGAATTTCATAAAACTACACTACCCAGCTCACACCAGCCCCTGTCAAACTTCTGCCGTTTGACGTGAAAACGTTATTTTCGTGATTATATCTCATGGGTCGAACAAACCTGAACGTTATTTCCATAAAATACAATGTAGTTTGTTTCTTTACCTTTCTGTGGATGTCTAGAAAAAAGACACGTCTCAATCTGATGAAAAATGGTGCAGCAATGGACATTATAAAAAAGGTCATTTTTAAGCCTGATATTCTATATTCATATTTCAAATTGCATGTGTCCAGATGGCAAAATTCAGTAGTGTATCTACAAAAAAGAAAAACTGTAAATCATCTGCCTTTTATTCATTTGCTTAGCTTTTTGTACACTTGATCTCAAGAAGGTGCTGAATTAGCAATTTTTCACGTCTGGTCAATGTTGGCATGGTGTTATTCACTGTCAAAGAAGGAAGAAAAACATTAAAAATAATAATTTATATTCTCCTTTTGGTTCATTACAATTTACTCAAGCCTAGTAACAGACACTATTTCTGACACTGGGAATACAAGAACATGCAAATGGACCTTGTAGAAGTGGAGCAATCTTCCATTTACTTAGGTATGTACTTTTAGGCAAATCTTCGGAAAATATGGCTAGGGCTTAAGAGGTTAAAGGTATCCAATGGAGTTTTTGGCCATTAGTTGATGAAATTGGCACTATTTACCTTATTCACTTCGCTGCAATATTGTCAGACTTTGATGCAATGAAGGCAGGCAGAACACACTAATTATTACAATTACAAAGTCATGATTACCTGACTCAAGATTGTTTCAAAGTGAGTTAAAAGATCTTAAAGAACTTCTACTCATGCACAATAGAGAGCATCCTGATTGGTAACATCACCTCCTGGTTTGGGAATAGCGCTGCACCACGACCGCAGCAGACAGCAAAGAGTGGCTCAATCAGCCGAACGCACCATCGGAGGTGGGCTTCCCACTATCCAGGACATTTACACCAGGCGTTGCAGGGCCAAGGTCAAAGACTCTAGCCACCCAAACAACTGCCTCTTTGCACTGCTACGGTCAGGCAAGTGCTACTGGAGTTTCATAGCTAGTACAGAGAGATTCAAAAGGAGCTTCTATCCTCAGGCCATCAGGATGCTCAATGTGGACTCTATGCAACACTAACATCCACATGCACACACTCAACTTTAAACATTCACTTATACACTTTAAACACTACACCATATTTGATCAATTTATTACTAAACGTTACTATTACTGTGTGTAGAAAGCAGTGTATCGAGCTGGAGCAGCAGTTTGACTTTCTGAAGGACCTGGTGGCGACAGTGCCGGACATGCAGGGAGAGGGAGAGGAGAACCACGCTGAGGGCACCGGAGACAAAGTCCCACGCAGGTACACACACCACGCTGAGGGCACCGGAGACAAAGTCCCACGCAGGTACACACACCACGCTGAGGGCACCGGAGACAAAGTCCCACGCAGGTACACACACCACGCTGAGGGCACCGGAGACAAAGTCCCACGCAGGTACACACACCACGCTGAGGGCACCGGAAACAAAGTCCCACGCAGGTACACACACCACGCTGAGGGCACCGGAGACAAAGTCCCACGCAGGTACACACACCACGCTGAGGGCACCGGAGACAAAGTCCCACGCAGGTACACACACCACGCTGAGGGCACCGGAGACAAAGTCCCACGCAGGTACACACACACACACACACAAGTCTGTGGCTGAACATGCTCCTCATTGAGGGGGTGGGAGGGGTTTTCCAGTATAGCGGCCAGCTTTTTCCTCCTCGTCCTCTCAGTCACCACTTCTAGTTTGACCGCGTGTGTGTGTGTGTGTGTGTGTCTATGTGCTTGTTCAACAAGCCACATCTTCATGGTCGGTGGTGACATTCCCTTGACTTCCATTCATTCCCTAACCTATTACCCTAGCCTTAACCATAACCACTACTACATACTGTACCTAACTCTTAATTGTCCAACTAATGTCCTCACAAGGATAGAAAAACAACGACACACACACACACACATATATCTCAGTAAGCAAAATAGTCATATAGGCAACCTATTTTTGGGAAGTGACGTTCATATTTGACTTAGTGGCACTCGTGCAAGTGGGTGTGAAATCAAGTGGTCCATTAAAACAAAGAGGCAGTCATGTAATCTATTTAAGATAATATTTTTGACATATTGCATTGGTATTGCTTATCGTTCTATTAGTGGAGCATTCCAGGCATGTCCAACTACAGCCTGTAATAGCATGTCGTGCCTCCCTGACTGGAATAGTCCATTGGTAACTTTTCGTAGTCTAAAAAAGTTATCCTCAGTCGAGGGAAACGGCGCGGATCAGAGCTGAAACGGCTCATTCATTGTGAAGACTATTGCCTACTCAACCCATTCAGTCAACCCAGTGCCAAAATTACGCAGTCTACAGCTGATTCGCAAGTGGAGAGAGAAGAGAATGATGAGGGAGAGAGATGCGCAGCCAGATGATTGAGGGAGAGCAGGCAATTCTGGAACACGTGGGTTTTTACTCTCGTCTCATCCCCTCCCGACCTCGAGTGTGGTGCGTGACCCAAAACACTGAACCTCTCCTGGCTGCTTTTCAGCACTTGGATGAAAAAATTTGCTCAATGGAGAATGAAATAGTCATCCAGTTGACACACCGGCTTGTTCGCGTTAATGGGCTCTCCTCTCTCTCACTCATCTTAAACCCAAAATGTTCACACAACAGAGCTGTGGAAACCAAGTCCATTGAAACCAAGTCCATTTTTTGTGTGTGTGTGTGTGTGTGTGTGTGTGTGTGTGTGTGTGTGTGTGTGTGTGTGTGTGTGTGTGTGTGTGTGTGTGTGTGTGTGTGTGTGTGTGTGTGTGTGTGTGTGTGTGTGTGTGTGTGTGTGTGTGTGTGTGTGTGTGTGTGTGTGTGTGTGTGTGTGTGTGTGTGTGTGTGTGTGTGTGTGTGTGTGTGTGTGTGTGTGTGTGTGTGTGTGTGTGTGTGTGTGTGTGTGTGTGTGTGTGTGTGTGTGTGTGTGTGTGTGTGTGTGTGTGTGTGTGTGTGTGTGTGTGTGTGTGTGCGCCTCCGACAGAGACCTCCGACGTGTGTCGCAATCTTTCTGCCCAAATAAGAGAGGGCAGTTCCCATCATAAGTCCTGCATTATTATTATTATCACACAGGCTCACTAGATGGGCAAGTTATCAGAACATACAGAGTAACGCATCACCCCTGCCTTCCTCCCCCTCCACTGGGTGATAGATTTTGAATGAGTGATGGCGTCATGGATTTTTCTTTTTAAAACCGAATGATCTGAATTTCTTCGATGCCACAGTCGTACATATAACTTCTCTCTCTCGCGTGCGCAAACACACTTTCTCTCTCTCTCTCCAGAGGCCGAAAGCCAGGGTCTGGTCGGAAGAACGGAGGAGCGGGCTCCAAGGGCAAGGACAAGAAGCAGTCGGGCACAGAGTCAGAGCAGGAGGTGGGGATCAGCAGGAGACACTTAAGTAGCTACACGGAGACCGACATGTGTATTTCATAACCCATATAATAATAATAATAAGCTTTATTTATAAAGCACCCTTCATGCAAGAAAGCAGCCCAGAGTGCTTTGACAACATAAAATGTACAAATGTATAATAAAATGCATGACTCTGTAAACATAATTGCATATCACAGGCAATAAAATAAAAGAGTTAAATGAAATGATTAAAACAAAAGGAATATACTAAATACAGTTAAAAGCCAAGTTAAAACGATATGTTTTCAGATGCCATATAGATGGAAAGGGGTATTTACCTTATATATAACTCCCCTCTCTCTTTTTCTCTAGTTGGTGCTAGAGTGAGAATGTGCCATCTCTCTGAGTGAGATCAAATGAATGAACCGAGTTTCTTAATTTCTTTCATTTAGCCTCAGTTTGTTTCTTGGCAGCAAGCAGGACATGGTCTAGACCTCGCTCATTAACTTATCACTATCTCATGTGTTCACTTTATTTAACATATTTACACATTCACCATATTAAATTAATACCAAATTAGAAAATACAAATAAAAAAGAAAGCGAATGAACCAGTTAAGAATAATTGTTGAGGTTCATTTTACAGCCTACAGCCCACAACTCATGGTACATTTCCTTGGCCCTCTGTCAGAAAACGTATGGGCACCTCCACCTAGTTGAAACTCAGTTTTATGAACCAATTATTTACAAGAGAATGAAACACTTCTAGCACACACACAGTCACACACACACACATGTATATAAATAAGTATACAAATATATAATTTTAGTAAAATGATAATGTAATTCTCATAATGCTAATCAATGATAATCTGCTTCATACATATTATCATCTTACTTACCTTTTTTTTGTTTTTTTTTTATAAAGCTGAATAAAACAAATTTCAATTTATTCTGCTACAACATGGGTAATGTTAAATTTAAAACAACAAACATAATGTAAACCGTAGGAAACTTTGAGACTCATTTTCTCTTCACTCTGTGGGAATAAGATCTGCCTTGAGACTTATTTTCTCTTTACTCTGGGGATAAGATCTGCCTTGAGACTTTTTTTCTCTTTACTCTGTGGGGATAAGATCTGCCTTGAGACTTATTTTCTCTTTACTCTGTGGGGATAAGATCTGCCTGAGACTTATTTTCTCTTTACTCTGGGGATAAGATCTGCCTTGAGACTTTTTTTTCTCTTTACTCTGGGGATAAGATCTGCCTGAGACTTATTTTCTCTTTACTCTGTGGGGATAAGATCTGCCTGAGACTTATTTTCTCTTTACTCTGGGGATAAGATCTGCCTTGAGACTTTTTTTCTCCTTACTCTGTGGGGATAAGATCTGCCTGAGACTTATTTTCTCTTTACTCTGGGGATAAGATCTGCCTTGAGACTTTTTTTCTCTTTACTCTGTGGGGATAACATCTGCCTTGAGACTTTTACTCTCGGGAGACGATCTGCCTTGCGACTCTTTTCTCTGCGAGTGGGATGCAGACTCCATATAAATCCACTCGCAGTTCCCCCAGAAGGCATTCAACACCCCTGGGCTTGGTGTGTTTGTTTTTAGCGCCAACATAAAGCGCATCATGCATAGGGATGGGAATTGATCAGATTTTATCGATACGATTCCATTATCGATTCTGCTTATCGATACGATTCCCTTATCGATTCCCGATAAATTTATAATTTACATAAATAAATTGGAAATGCAACAGACTAAGCTGGTTAGAATAACAACATGCAACTTGACATTTCTGATTGTCATTTATTGTTGAGCCCCCATGTCAGAAAAATACAAAAACTGTAAAGATTTAACTATAGCCTACACTTAAATAAAATAATGTATTTGAGATTCTCTTAAAGAAAATTTATTTTTAGAATTTTTTTATACTAATTTAATCTATTGAATAACGACCTGTTGAATGTAACTACAGTTCAATATCTTAAACTAATTTAATCTATTGAACCGTAGTTGCATTCAACAGGTCGTTATTCCTCTGTCTTCTCCGTCTCTGGTCTTTCAGACACACGCGCACACACACGCACGCACACACACACACAGAGCTCCCTCCCCGGGCCCCTGTCTTGTAAGGTATTGGCTTGTGTTGCTACACGGACATGTTTGTATGTTGCACGGTACTTCCTGGCTTACCGACTAGTAATCAACCGTCAACAGTCAACGTGATCATCACGCGCTCGCCGTCTCTTATTATATGTGAAATAAAGAGTACAAGGTTTACACAACAGCCCCCACCCCCTTTTTTATTGTATTTGTACCTGTACTACCTGCTGTCAGCTGTTTATCTCTCTCTGTGAGCTTGATTATCTAGCGTTAGCTCGCGTTAGCTCCGCGGCTAATCGTAGCTTACCCTGAATTAAATCAATGACTAGGTTCTAAAACATTGGAGTAGTTTTCACTGCACATAGAAGCAGCCAAACAGCGGGAGCATTTCGGAGCATATGACCAAAACACAGGAAATATCGAGCCCTTAACACTTTGAATGCCACTCACGGCTTTTCTCGGGTTTACCCCCCGCGGGTTGAATGCCCATCACGAGAATATTCGTTTTATTCGTTTTTTTTTATTATTAGCGATCTGAAATCATATTGCATCAAGCGAGCCTACCGTTGGAGATCCAGTCACCCCAGGCTCTCAGATGTGAAAAAAGCGCCCCCTATCGTCTCCCAGATGGTAAATCACCCTTTTGGATTGGACTCAATGAAAGTGAATGGGAGAAAGGATTTCTGACTCCACATTTTACTTCTCACTCACGCAGCCGGCATCGACCGGCATCACTCCGGAGCCTGAAGAGCAGCGGGGATTATGTGTTCTACTGTACACACGGTTGATCAATACAATGATCGATTTTTTCGAATGGTGATCAGGAATTGGAATAATCCATTTGGATACCATCTGATCTCAGGTAAGGAATCTATGTTATCAGTCTTAGGATAATCAGACTCGTTTTCACGGATATATAAGCATTTCCCCTATATGTTATATAGCTGTTTTGACTGTAAAAGCCATCAGGACATAAGAGCAGCGATTATCAGCGCGCGGCACGAGCGTGCGTGCACACACATATACTATCGATTATCTAGCGTTTATTTGAAAACGATTCATAAATAGGCCGACAAATGACAACGTTCTAGAATATTCCAGTAAAAGGCGATTATCATAGAATGGGTTGTTTTTTCGAGTGATTTTCAAAATGCTATCAAACGGAAATGAAGCGATAAAAAAACAATCTGCTTTGACAATGTTGACTGGAAAATTAGTCTTTGATAAGCGACGGGCAGATTAGACACATAGCCATAATTTAAAACATAGATTAGGCGATATTAACGTTAACATTGGAGTGGATTTGGGCATTCAAGGGGGTAAAAAGGAAAACACGGACTGGCTCTCAAAGTGTTAAGGAATCAAATAGTCTGCCATGGCTACATGCGTGGCACTAACGTTATGCGCAACTGTAGTAAAAACCTGGCAGCGATAAGGGAATCGATAGTCACGGAGGCATGCGATTCCAGGAATCGGATAATTAGGAACCGGCTCCCAACGGGAACCAGTTTTCGATTGCCATCCCTAATCATGCATGGCCCATCCTGCCCTCCGTTCCAATCTTTATCAGGGGTAAATCGCAAACCGACTGCTATTCAAAAGTATGTGAACAATAGCCCACTATTCTCTCAAGCCAGAAATGTTTCAACCAGCACCACTGCCACTTGAAAAAGTGAAGCTCAACAGTTTAGAAAGTGTATATATGTACACACACACACACGCATACAGACGGGTGACGAATCAAAGCAAAAGACTGAATAAATGAATTTGTTGTGCATTAATGTGATATGTAAGGAAGAGCAGGACAGCAACTCTTCCTTG
This sequence comes from Notolepis coatsorum, assembly GCF_963971535.1. NCBI lineage: Eukaryota > Metazoa > Chordata > Actinopteri > Aulopiformes > Paralepididae > Notolepis > Notolepis coatsorum. The sequence goes on from NC_140165.1 coordinate 110,167,827, forward strand.
GGTGACTGAGAATGTCAATGCAATAATGGTGTTCCATCCCTCCAGTAGAGTTCCAGAGACTTCTGGTTCGTTCTTCCTTTACATTTTTCACCCATATATATATACAGTGTGAAAATTTAGGTAGGCCTTTTGATAGGGTGACCAAATGTCCCGACTTGTGTGTGGGACAGTCAAGCATTTTAGTCCTTTGTCCCACGTCCCGCAACAGAAGAGAATGTCCCACATTTCAATAAACTCGTATATAACAACGTTAAATATTTAAATTCATGTCGTCAGCTTGCCAGTGGCTTGTCTCGCTGGGACAGAGAGAGACACTGCTGTGAGTTGTGTTGTCGCTCGCAGTTTGGGTAACTACAGCCTGGCACTTTCGGTTTGAGTAACTATAGCCTGGCACTTTCATTTTCACTGGCCTCTGAGCTACAGCTGTAGATGCGCTCTATGGCAAGATTTATATCAGCCTGCCACGTCAAAGGGAAGTAGAGATTGGAGAGACTGTAGGAGTGAAGTTGGGAACACTGCTGAAGGAAATCCAGCTGGTCCCCTTCTTCCTAAATGCCTTTGAGGAGAGCGGCTGTGGACTGACCAGAGAAATTGATACAGCATGGAGCTTGTGAAGAGCGAGATTCATGTTGAAGCAAGTTTCTCTCTACATGCCAAGAGTTATAAACATGCTCTTCATCAGAAGACTAGAAATATGAATTCCTCAAAAGGCCTCTGTGGCGCTGTTCGCTGCACTCTCCATGGTGTTGAAACCTTTATCTTGGATTTACCAAATTATGTTTTGGGAGAGGTACATTAGGGCACCCAGTAACTACTATGAATACATAATTTATATTAGCCTACGATTTACGATTCTGTTCTACAGTATTCTTTATTTTCCACGGAGCTACTCGCTCTCGCCATCATCATGGAAAAAGGGTTGTCAACAAGTACTTTCCGTCAAAATCTTCATGGACAAAATGAACGCTAAATTACACCTCCCAAAACCCTGGTTCATTTGAGGGCTATTGTAGCAGTAAGAATTGACTCGATGGTCGCAGTGATTGGCACAGCATGAAGGTTCTGAGTGAACCCCGGGGAGAGGCCTTTCTCTGTGTGGAAGCTTGCATGTTCTCCCTGTGTTTCGCGCGGGTTCCTTCCGGGTCCTGCGGTTTCCTGCCACACCGTATGCTGGGCACATACTCCTGCCATTGGCCTTGACCAAGGCACTGGCATTACAACTGGCGTTGTGCCCCCGGGGGGGCCGTACTGTGGCTGCCCACTGTTCTTAAATAGCTAGGATGGGTTAAATGCAGAGGACGCATTCCATGGTATATGTAAGTGTGCACGGCAAAGATTTTCCTCCTTTCCTTTCTGTTTGAGTTTTGACAGCCTGTTGATTTCCTGTTTACACTGATCCACCCCAGCGAGGGAGGACTGCACACGTTTTGTTGACCCTCTAAGACAGCCCTCACATTCTAATTCTTTATAGATAAACACCCACCAGAGCAGTGTGGGAGCAGTTAAAGGAACACGCCAACAGGAACACACCAATCATACCTCTCATACAGGCACCAATTCATCTCCATCAACAATTGCAAATCCCCCACTGCCCCCATCACTCATGGTGTCCCCCAAGGCTCAGTACATGGTCCCCTGCTCTTCATCCTCTACATCCTTCCACTTGGTCTGATTCTCCGCCAACATGGCCTCCGCTTCCATTGTTATGCAGACGACACTCTGCTCTACCTCTCCACCAAGACCATCACTCCAGCCACTCTCTCCACCCTCACCACCTGCCTCACAGATATCAAAACACTTTCTCAAACTAAACTGCAATAAATCAGAAATCATCATTATCGGTCCAAAATCCCTCACCAGCCACACCCAGGATTTCTCCCTAAATATTAATGGTTCCATTGTCACCCCCTCCACTCACGTCCGTAACCTTGGGATCATCCTGGACTCCACCCTTTCTTTCCTCCCCCATGTGAACCACATAACAAAAACGGCCTTCTACCACCTCCGGAACATTGCTCGTCTCCGCCCCTCCCTATCACTCTCCGCTGCTGAAACACTGGTTCATGCATTCATTTCATCAAGACTGGATTACTGTAACAGCATCCTCACCAAACGCATGCTCAACATTGGGGGGGGGGGAAGCATAAAAAAGAATAAATACAAGCTCATATGATACTGGTCATACTGTTGACTAACAACTGCCAGCATTGGTCACTACCCCAGTCGCGCGTATGCTTTCTACAACGCAGTTGGGTTTCCGGGTTCCTCTGATTGGCCACTAAGCCCACGTGACCCTACGCTATTACGCCCCCCCTTATCGCGGCCAGTTATCGCTTACGCCCGCGCATGAGCCGCGACAAGCCCCTCAGCCAGCCAGCAATACTAAGCTCCAGTTAACCTAATTTATACCGTAACAATCATTAAAAAAATATACCGTTAACTGGAGTATGTTGTTTCTTTACACATATGTTGGATTATGTACAAATCTAATCATGACATTTAAGACATGCATGACATACAGAGATATAATATATATCTCTGACTCTGAGCACCTGAATACTGTGCTATTAAACCAGGAAGTGCAGCACTATGTCAGCAGAGGCGAGCCTCCACTACTGCAGTGCAACACACAACTAACACAAGACTAGAGTGAACAAAAACCCTCATGGACCCGCGGTCTGTCATTGAATGCTCGCGTGTGTTGTTCGTTGGATTCGTTTTGGATTATTTGGCCACCAAAACAACTATCAAAACGTACACGGACCGCGGTCTCGCGTTGACTGGCTTGTGTTGTCGCGCTGTGTGCAGACACTGGATGAACCCGCCCACCTCTACCTTTGATTGGCTTACCATGGCATTTTACTCAACCTCAGCCAATCGCGCGCTGAGGTTGGCTGAGAAGGACTAACCTCGTTCCCAGCTTTATAGAATGCCTCTCGGCGCACGATTTTTTATTTGTTTGTCATGACAAACCAATTACATAATCCAACATATGTGTAAAGAAACAACATATTCCAGTTAACTGTATATTTTTTTAATGATTCGTTACGGTACTACTCTGCTGACATCTGCTGCACTTCCTGGTTTAATAGCACACTCTTCAGGTGCTCAGAGTCAGATATATATATATCTGTATGTCATGCATGTCTTAAATGTCATGATTAGATTTGTACATAATCCAACATATGTGTAAAGAAACAACATATTCCAGTTGGTATATTTTTTTAATGATTCGTTACGGTATAAATTAGCTTAACTGGAGCTTAGTATTGCTGACTGGCTGAGGGGCTTGTCGCGGCTCATGCGCGGGCGTAATCGATAACTGGCGGCGATAAGGGGGGCGTAATAGCGTAGGGTCACGTGGGCTTAGTGGCCAATCAGAGGAACCCGGAAACCCAACTGCGTTGTAGAAAGCATACACGCACCCCAGTTGGCAAAATCCTATCATATGTATGCAGAGACGATGACCATCTATAGACAGTGGTGTTTGTGCATGTATGATGTAAGAGATGGGCAGTAATCAACAATGTGTATGGATATTGGTTTTAGCTCAGTGTTGATTTATGTTTCTATGGGAACAGGATGACTCTGAAGACAGTGAGACGGATGGGGACGAGGAGGACGGCTCTCAGTCAAGCACAAATCTGCAGCCAGCATCCAGGTTCCACAGGTACACACACACACACACACACACACACACACGCGTGTCATACACACGCACACCTCATCCACCTCCACTGGCTCCCCATCAAATCCTGCATCACCTACAAAACCCTCCTTCTCACTTACAAATCCCTCCATGCTCTGGCACCTAAGTACCTCACTGACCTCCTCCACCCCCAACTCTGGACTCATTCAAAAAAAATTTAAAAAATCCTCAAAGCCCACCTCTTCAACTTGGCCTTTAACCCCTAATTTCCCACTTTGAATGTTGTCTGTCCACCATGTTTGTTATTTTTGTTTGTTTTCTCCCCCTATGTAAAGCGACCTTGGGTCTTATGAAAGGCGCTATATAAAACAAAGTTATTATTATTATTCTTTCCCCAAATCTAGTTTGAACGAATTCAAAGTGATATGGAATTAATTGAAATTGTATCAAACATGTATGTAATCAGAATCCTCTATTATAAGCCCCCCATACCAAAACAAACACACATTCTTTACAGTCTAACATCACATTCTTAATTTTGGAGGGAATATGACATGAGCTTCCTCCACGAGTAAAACGAATCCCAATGGGAGTGTGGTCGTGAAGGTTAATTATGTCCTCAGCTCCCAATAACCCTTAACACTATGGCCGCCAAGGACGCCTTACCTCGTCATTCACCGCCATGCTAATTCTGCCAATGCCGCCGTAACACGTCATTGAGATCAATATTTAAAAAATCTGTGATCGCAATCATATTTCTCCCGCGGAGACTTGAGATCTACTGTTGATCCCCTCTCAACTCTCCAACGGTTCAAGAGCGCCATCTGGTGGCGGATCGGCGGATCGCCCAAACCGGAAACCGGAAACGGAAACTGGTGCTCATCCAAAATCGGTCCGACCACTCGCTATAGGTCCCGGGACTTGGCTCGACACAATGGATAGCGATCCGTTACCAATAACTCGATAAACAACATGATTTGGACGTATATACTATTATACAACCTGGAGATGGATCGCATATTTCAACATCCGATAATAGGAATATTTTTGCTCCACGCTCATCGCCCAACGGCCCGAGGAGACTGGGGTAAGATTCAGCGTTTTTTTTACCGTGTTCGATACAAACTGCTCTAATGATCATATCACCCACACTAGATGAATCATCTAACGTTGGCCACGGAATTATAAACGACCCCCCCCCCCCATCCGGTCAACATCAGATGATAAGTAGTAACTTCTAGAAGCACGTCCATTTGAATTTTTTTTTTTATCTCGCACCGATTGCTATCAAACTGTATTTGATCATCAATATAATGCATTTAGGTCTATAAATCACGTTCTGCAGAATGCTGCAGAAAACGATAAAAACATATTTATACTTTAGAACGTATTTTAGTATGAATATGTGAATGAAAAAGTATAGCGTTGCTACATCCTGAACGATAGATAATTGACGTTGAATGGGCCATAGTAATGTCAATTTAGCAATACAATTTAAAAAGTTATAGCCCTGCAAAGAAGGGGCACTTCTCCATAGACAAATAGAGCTGGCAGAGGATGGTATTGGTATAATGATGTACATAAGCCTGGCAAAGAAAGTGTTAATGGCCAGGAAAGTCCAAGGCTTTATCTGTGGCCTGCTTCGGAAGTCACTCCATAGTGGTTTACAGCCAATAGTTCTCCAGGGTATTCTCTCACAGACACCAGCCTAAAACGTAAACTTTCTTTCATTCCCAGAAGTGTGTGCATGTGTCACTATGTGGTCGTGAAATTGGTATAACATTTTGCTCTAAGTATTAAAAAGGTCTTACAAAGTCTTGAATTTAATTTGTTATAACCTGTTCTTGTTGGAAAGAGCAATGGGGATCGACAGATACTAATGAAATACTTTACTGCGTTTGTGTCGTCCAGCAGCATAGCTTTGCTCGCTAGTTTCCTCCATTTTGTTATGACGCTCTCTCTACATAGCCCTATGACATACAATAGTTCCAACGTGACAGTGCGGTTTATCAGCCAGGCAGCATAAATCTGTTGAAATATGAGACGCAATACTTTAAACGTGATTCTGGGACTTTGGAAAGCAGATTACTACATTTCTAGTGGGACAAGTGTTACCTGCAGTGCTCTAATTTAGAATTTGAATTCACATCATTACAGTTCGAACTTCGATTGAAAAGTGACGGCCCTAACACACACACACACACACACACACACGCAGGTGAGCACATATCTGATCGTTTACATGATATCTAAATCAGAAACAATGCAAGTCTGAATATCACTTTTCCAGCTCCGGATGTATGTTGGTTCATTTTTATGAATGGATATGTGAATTAGGGAGGCACCGACACCACTTTTCACTGCCGATTTCAGAATCCTAAACTTTCAGTATCATACCATACTTGGCGGATACCAAGTACTGATCTGATCCATTGCTTTTACTGAACAGTATAGACTTAGATCAGTTTGGGGTCACTGGACAAAAATTCAATATAATATAATGCATTTCTCTCCATTAGAGAGATTTAACATTCTTCTATGTGTTCAAATGCAGCAAATCATTGCTTTGATTTCTTGCATGGTTATTGGATTTTATGGTGGAAATTCTCAGATACCCTATTTTAGCCTGGTATCAGACTGATACTGTTACCCTATTTTAGCCTGGTATCAGACCAATAGTTATACCCTAGCCTGGTATCTGATTGATAATTATACCTTATATTAACCTGGTACCAGACCGATAATATTATACATTATTTTAGCCTGGTATTGGACCTATTATTATCTGTTACTAGTATTTTTATCTGTGCATCCCTGAATATTTGTTTCTGAAACGACTGGTAAGAAAATAAGTCTGACACAGAGCTAAAATGTCCATTGTTAAACATAATGCAGGGGGGGGGGAGATTTGGTTTGCGTTTTGCGGGCCTATTCTCCACTTGCACAACCTGAAAGTAGGCACTTCCGGCTGACTTCCGGTTGCGAATGGTACTTCCTGTCCCATCCAAATACATTGTTTTTAGCTACTTTTCTCCCGTTATTTAAACAACTTTGTCGTCACAGAGAGGCAATGAAACGTTTGTATTATTATAGTATAGAATGTATTTAATAAGCAAACGTTTGTCAGCAGGGTTTTTGGGCTGTATTTCATGTAAAAACGTTTACTGTTAGTTTACTTGCTCACGCTAATTAAGGCTAATGCTGGCTAACAGAAGCTAGCGCAAGAAACGACGCCGCAAAGTATTGTTTATAGTGCATTTCTTGCCACCTTATAGCATTTGTACATTTGTATGACAGTCTATAATGCTTCACTATAAAATCATATTTCTAAATGACAGGAAGTTGATGAAAACTGGCCGGAATAGCTTTGAGCTAACGATCTTTGCAGATGCATTCCATTCTAAACGTAACGTTAGTTGTTCAAAACATTACCTGTCTATATAATTTGTTCCTCAACAATAGCTTCTAACTGTAGCAGGCTGCAGTTTGCTGGCTAACGTTAGCTTCTAACTGTAGCAGGCTGCAGCTTGCTGGCTAACGTTAGCTTCTAACTGTAGCAGGCTGCAGTTAGTTTACAAAACATTACCTGTCTATATAACATTGAGGAACAAATTATATAGACGGGTAATGTTTTGAACAACTAACGTTACGTTTAGAATGGAATGCATCGGCAAAGATGGTTAGCTCAAAGCTATTCCGTCCAGTTTTCATCAACTTCCTGTCATTTAGAAATATGATTTTATAGTGAAAATCATTACCAAAACGTCCGGAAAAACCTCACGGGAGCATTATAGACTGTCATACAAATGTATAAGGTGGCAAGAAATGCACTATAAACAATACTTTGCGGCGTCGTTTCTTGCGCTAGCTTCTGTTAGCCAGCATTAGCCTTAATTAGCGTGAGCAAGTAAACTAACAGTAAACGTTTTTACATGAAATACAGCCCAAAAACCCTGCTGACAAACGTTTGCTTATTAAATACATTCTATACTATAATAATACAAACGTTTCATCTGTGACGACAAAGTTGTTTAAATAACGGGAGAAAAGTAGCTAAAAACAATGTATTTGGATGGGACAGGAAGTACCATTCACAACCGGAAGTCAGCCGGAAGTGCCTACTTTCAGGTTGTGCAAGTGGATAATAATGCGCTCAACATACGCTCAACATACCTTTCACTGAGGACACTTGGATGTGAGAAGAGAAGAGAGGGAAAAGACTAGGGCTTTGCTTGCTGCTCCTTTAGAGACTGTCAACATGCATGTCCTCTGTATCTTTCCATTTGCCCAGTATCTATACTTTGATGAAGATCCATATGGACCGAAACATTAGTTTTCAATAATTCATTGTTTTAATTGCAAGAGTAGTGTGCAGAAATTTTCCTTAATTTTAAAGATATTAAACTCCTCCTACATACCTTCAAAATAAATGTTGGATCTTCAATTGACACGGTTGCCCAGTATTAAAACATAATAGAAGCTTTATTGTACGTTTATGTCAGTCATTTAGGTTGCCCTTCTCCTTTACATTATTATCTAAAAAAAATAAAAATAAAAATCTAACCCTAACTAACCTTACTGTCATGCACTTGTCCTAATAAACTAACCTACACTGTAGCACTCAACACTTTGATGAACATTGGTACTCAGCTGATAGAGTTGTGCCCTCCCTGATGACTTGTTGTACAGAACTTGTAAGTCGCTTTGGATAAAAGCGTCAGCTAAATGACTAAATGTAAATGTTATGTAAATATATTCTTGGTCATTGTCTGCACAGTGTAGTTGGCCACATCAGTTTGTTTTCTTACTTTCAGAAGAAGCCATTCTTTTTTCTTCTACAGTATGAAAAAATCTGCTTCCACAGACTTGAAAATTGCCCAACCAAGATCATCCATCACAGTAAACACAACGCCATCATTTTGTTATTCAAGTTTCTTGTTTCATTATTCCTTAGTTTTCCCTGAATGTATATGTTCATGCAAGTGACCAGATATGGTGTTTTGCTTTAAAAGCCCCGGACAAAACTTTTCACTCATCATTGACATCCTTTCTGATTACCTTACACTCTGCTGACTCAATCACCTGACACCCACAGGAAGAAATGGAAGACTCTGCCATGAAATAATCCCTCAAAAACATGTTACCTTACTAACTTTACTGTCACATCCATGTCTTCTTATTTGGGGCCGTCTTTGTTATCCGGGACAGCAGTTAATGTAACAATAGTTTTTATTTATTTATTGAAAACAGGGTAGGGATGACTGACCTTTTCAGAGAACATAAATACTGGAATTTCAGAGGTGGGTACAGTGTAAGACCTAGTTTTGCACATGATGTACTACCATAACAGTTACCAGAGCCTCATTCTAGGACTCAGTTATCTCTCCCCTAACTTCTCCTCCCAGTTCTCTTTATTGAGAGAGGCATCTCTGGGGGATGATATACTGAAATAGATTCCCAAAATGAGGCCTTTAAGCCTAGACGGAAGTTGTAAAATGTCCTCTATAGCAGAGGACGGTGGTATTTGGGGAAGTTGGGATCAATATTTAGTATGAAATGTCGGGCCTGGAGGTATTGAAAATGGTTTGAATGGGGGAAGGTTGAATTTTCAGACAGACTATCAAAAGTAAAGAAAATACCCTCATTATAGAGATCTTTATATGTGGAGAGGCCGAGCCTTCTCCATTATGGCGATGGTATTGTCTAATCTAGCAGGGACAAAAAGATCATTATTACAGATAGGGGCCATATTAGAAAGACATTTTAAAGGAAAACTCCAACATTTTGGGAAATTAGCTTATTTAACATCTTCCCTGGAGTTAGACAAGAAGATACATAACTTTTTTGTTTCTGTGCGTGCATTTAGCTTTGGGAACAGTCGCTCCGTTAGCGTAGCTTAGCTTCATCACTGGAAGTGGGGGAGGACAATAGCCTGACGTTCCCTTACAGTGTATACAGTCACCAAATACACTCCAAATACAACTCCAAAACGTTCATGTAAACATGTTGTGACCTGTGTATTTACCACGTGGAGAAATAAAAAATAATTGAATTAGACAATTACGTTTTCTAAGCAAATATACTCTGATTTTTTTTTGCCTAAGCACTCGTCTCTGCGCACAGCCAGTGATTTCTACGTGAAGCTGTGTTTGTGGACATTCTCATTAATTCAAAGGATCCGAACCGATTGAAGTTTATGGATACCATGACTTAAAATCCTCTTACCTTGACGATTAAAAGCCTCCCCAATTTAGAAAACAGTAATCCAATAGCTGGTATTGATAATATAATACTAACTACTGCACGTAGCTAACCGGAGCTAACACAGAACCGGACGGTCAGTAAAGCAAATATAATGACTTCCTTTCTGGGATTTTCAAAATAAAAGTGCGACGTTTATAGCAGCGGAAAACGTTTATTTTGTACATTATCTAACGTTAACACGAAACTAAACTAACTTTAGGTTAGTTGTAACGTTAGTTTAGGTTCGTGTTAACGTTAGATAATGTACAAAATAAATGTTTTCCGCTGCTATAAACGTCGCACTTTTATTTTTAATTTTTTTGGAGTTGTATTTGGAGTGTATTTGGTGACTGTATACACTGTAAGGGAACGTCAGGCTATTGTCCTCCCCCACTTCCAGTGATGAAGCTACGCTAACGGAGCGACTGTTCCAAAAGCTAAATGCACGCACAGAGACAAAAAAGGTATGCATCTTCTTGTCTAACTCCAGGGAAGATGTTAAATAAGCTAATTTCCCAAAATGTTGGAGTTTTCCTTTAAGACTAAATGATGTCGAAATTGTGACCAATTCGTAGAGCATTAACAACACCTGGGTGAGAGGTGTAGTGTGAGATGGATAGGGGGAGATCTGAGGTAACCAGGGCGGTAAGGGATGTTGAAACACATGATTTAGCACACATTTTATGGAAGCAGATACGGACCACTAGCCTAGCCTAGCCTAGCTTAAAACTCTGGGAGAGGTGTTTTTGGCCAACAGCTAAGCTAGCTGGTCCGTATCCACTTCCATTAATTTCTGCTAAGCTAGGCTAGTTTGCAGCCGGATAGCTTTCTACTGAACAGGGGGGATATTGGCATCTATCTTCTTGTCTGACTCTGGAGAAGCCCATTTCCCATAATGTTGGCGTGTTCCTTTTGAATGGATTGCAAGAATTTACGCAACTCCAAGCAACCATTGTAATATTTTAAATCGGAGTAAGCGCAACAAACTAAGTGCAAGAAAATAATAGGTGACCGTGTGTGTATTTACTGGCGAGGGAGAGAAAGTTGGGTGCAGGTAGGCAGGTCTGTGTGTAGCCTTATTAGTTATATGCATGGGGGATAATAACGTCACATCACAAGGTGTGCTGTTATCGTAAAATGATGCAGGAGGTTCATTCCTGTCACTATCCGATTAGCCAGATTAACCCCATCTACACAATATTTGGTCTGGCTAGCACACTATGCTAGTTCCTTTTTGTACTGTGCTTGTAATGGGCAATTTGGAGACAAAGATACTACTATGTTCACTGACTCCGATAGCAGAGCAAAAAATACCAATTGCCTTACTATTGTTACCTAAATTAATCACCAACTAGATCGCAAAGGCAGATTATTGAGGCATTAACTAACAAATGTTGGCTTGCTTGCATTAGGAGCTATTGTGATTATGAACCTACCCAGAATATAGTACCGCTGTGTGTGTGGTTACTTTTAGTTTTCCTACATCCAAATAGCTGTACAATTAGGAACCTTTCTAGACTCTAAAATTTCCTAAAGTATCTCACAGTATCGAGAACCGTAGACAGACATTCGGTAGTAGTGGCATCAACTACCAAAATTCTGGTATTGTGACATCCCTACTATTACTGGTACCATTTACGACTACTACTATTAATGTGAATATTACTACTATTATTATTACTACTAGCACTACCACTACTACTACCACTACCCAATAACGATGACTGCTTCCACCTCTGCCACTACAGCCCTACGGACGTGCCCCCCCAGTACGTGCATCCGAGCAACACGGCCGCCGTGGGCACCATGGCCGCGGCAGCCCCACCACCACAGACGCCGTGCGGCATGACGGTGCCCGTAGGCTCGTTCGCCCCCCACCCCTCCATGATGGGCGTCGCGCCGCCTCCCCCCGCCCCTGTGCCGCACAAAAACGAGGATGACGATGACGATGATGATGAGGACTATGACTCTTAGCTCCCTCTCCTCCTCCCAGACTCTTTTACCTTTTTATTTCTCTCTTTATGAGTTGTTCTTATCGCGGCTGCTCTGAGAAAGGGGGTGGGGGTGGAGGGAGATGTTGGGGTGGGGGGGCGGTGGAGAGAAGACTCCTTGCAGCCCAACGAGAGAACATGGCACGGCAGCAGGCAGAATCGAGACATGGCCACCACAGAAGATGAATAACTGGTTGTATATTACATCATATAGATGAGATGGCCACCACAGAATGAATAACTGGTTGTATATTACATCTTTTAATTTTTTTTTCATTTTTTTCTTTCTTAAAAAAATCATGTTATTGTAGAGAGAGAAAAATTTAACCAGTATTTTTGTTTTTCTCCCCCCAGTTCTATTCTATTTGGTCTACATAAATGACATTTGTCATGTATTGCTAGAGCTCCTCATACAGGTTAGGTATGGTTTATGTTGCCTTGTAGTTTTCTCTCTCCTCTCTCAGTAATAGACATTGGTTGTTGATGAGAACATATCACTCCTTGCACCCCAACGCCCTCAGGGTTGGTAAAAAAGACTCATACACACACATGCACATAAACTTAACTCAAGTTGAGTTCGCGGTTCAGTTTAAAAAAAAAGTATGCGAAAGATCAGCACTTGTGTCAAACGGGAACGCCATCGTCTCCGAAATCGACTACGGATTTGATGGTGGGATACGGCTGTTTAAGACGAAGGCCATCGCTTCCCGACTTTTGTCACAACCGGCTAGGCTGTAACTTAAATATGAGAAGCGGGTCGTATCGTATCGTTTTTTTTTTTTTATTTAAATTTATTTTTTACTATGTTAGGTAAGCTGCAACATTTTTTTTCTTTTTTTTTTTTTTTTTATTCCAGGTTTTTTTTAACAACTGACCCTCCCCCAACTATATCGGCATGCAGATAATTCAGATGGTAACCCTTTTTGTTTTTATTTTCCTTTGAAACCCCTCAATTACAAGTCATTGTTCCCCCAGGTATGACCTGTTGTTATGACTATTATTCTATGTTTTTTGTTTGTTGTTCTCCCAATGCCCACTCGTGCAAATCCCTACATTGATGATGACGACAGAGATGTCTGTGGCCTGACTTCTACTTGGAAAACGGCATCGATTCTTGGACCATGACTTTGTTTTTAAAGTTGTTTATCTCTCTCTCTCTCTCTCTCCCTCCTGTAATTTGTATGTTTTTCAAATATTTAGCCCCCCCAGTTCCCCACACCCCTTTCATTTTGAATAAATTTCTCCTTTGTATTCATAGCTCATCTCTCTGTCTTTTCTATTAGGCTGTTTGTTTTAAGCGTGTCCATGGAAGATGCAGAGAGATGGGGATATCCCCGTCGATGTATCTGTCTCCTTTATGAAATGTTTTAAGATAGGCAGTCTAAAAAAATGAATTGACGCTGTATTGTAAAACTTTTAACATTCTTTTTATTTTGTAAGGGTGAAATAAAGTTCAGATTTAAATAAAAAAAAAGAAAGCACCTTTCTTGGTTTGTTTTTTATTTATTTTTACCTGAACGGGGTGAGGCGTTTTCTCTCCATCAAGCTGCCTATAACGTCAGTTACATCAGCACATTTCTTTTGTGCGTGTTTGTTTTCCATTGAAAGTTAACTGGCAGTGAACCTGGTTCCTGTGGCACCAGTGTGAAACGGTGAACCTGGTTCCTGTGGCACCAGTGTGAACCTGGTTCATATGGCACCAGTGTGAAACTGAACCTGGTTCCTGTGGCACTAGTGTGAAACTGAACATGGTTCCTGTGGCACCAGTGTAAAACATTGCACACCACAGGACTGAAGTCTAACACCTGCTTTGTTTTCGGCCGTGCCCCACTGCCTTGCATTCCCGACCCTCTCCTGATATTTCCATGGAATGAATGAATTTTTAAACTATTCACACTAATAGAAAATATTCCCACAGGTTTTTACTAACCATGACTTGTACAAGCTGAAAACATCTGGTCAACAGCAGACAAAGGGTGGGAGATGTAACTACTGTCTGTACTCGAGGACAGTAACAACTCTTAAAAGTATGGGCATTGCATTTTGTGGGGTATCACTCTGGAATGGTCTGAATGTGAGTATAAAATTAAGCAATAATATCAATCAATTTAAAACGATTGAATCTTGAAAGGTAGCTATAAACAAGCACTTATGGACACAGGAGCTTGAGCAGTAATGTGACTGCCTAATACATATTTTTCTCATTTGGATATATACATTTATTTTTCATTATTTGTTATATTATTTTTATTTGTATTAAATTATTATGTAAAATATTGTAAGGAAGGGGCAGGGCTTGATACTTTTTTGTTGACTTCCCCCTGTTCCTTCTCGAACACTTATTGTATGGAAATAGTCTTTGACTATTTACCTTTTTGTTTTTTAAACTTGTTTTATGTTTCTATGTCCGAGACAAATAAAAATCAAATCAAAACAGTTCAGAGTACTGTGTAGCAGCACCTCACCTGAGTAGTCCCATTTTAGGGGACGCTATACTCCACCACATTTGACTTTTTACTCCCATCATATTTATCCAACACCTGAAAGTATGACTTACTTTAAAGATACAGTACAATGATGTTGTAATTCAGTCATAAATAGCTTATTTTGGACTATTGATTTGAATGAATGAATTTATTCACACACACACACACACGATATATTACATATACATATCTTCATGTGAAAACAACATCGTTGAGATTGTGTGCGTGTGCCAGGTCTCCCAAGAAGCTATTTAAAGCTTTTGGAGGGAGCCTGATCACAAATATAAACAAACAAAAACATACAATGTGGGTAGGCTTACACACCTACCTACTAACAAACATACAACATAGATACATAAATACAGACAATTAATATACCTAAGTATGGATTCTATTTAGAGATATGATTTAAGCAGTTCCTCTTTCAGTGATTTTTTGAAGGTTGTGAAGGATTTTGACAGTTTCAGACTCTCGTCGAGCTCGTTCCAGATCTGCGGGCCCCTGCATGCTATGCTTAGGCCGGCACGTTTGAGTTTTCTCCTCTTGCCAAAGATAAGATGCCTATTTCTTGTGTTGTGGATGTGCAGTGGACGGCAGACTGGGACAAGCTCAGACAGTCTGTGATTCATGTTGTTTACAACTTGATACATAATTGATGCATTTTGGTGTACATTAAACTCAGCAAGCCTCAGGAGACCAAAGCGATGGAACAAAGGGCGTGAGGGCATATTAAACCCGGACCATGACACTACTCGTAGTATTTTTTTTGTATAAACTTTTACGTTTTCTTTTTTTTTATCAAATATTTTTTTTCTTTTTTTCTCCAACATGAAACAAAACATATCACAATACAATAATAACAATAATACACAAAAAGACATCCCAGGACAATAACCTCACACAACAATGACTAGACAATAATTGAGACAAACCGTACAGTTATCATCCCGAGCCCCCTCCATCACCATCCACAGAAGCCACGATCCCCAACCCTCGAGGGCCCCGAGTCCGGCACCCCAGCGAGTCAAAGCATCATGCCTCTTTAACACCACGACCCGCCGAGGCCCCCGAACCAGGGCCCCCACCCCGAGCCGGTGACCCTCCGACCCAAGCCAAAGGGGCCCAGAACACATACATAATTAGGTATACAAAAAACACGGATATATATAAAAACATGGATACTCGCTCGCTCCCCCCGCTCACCCCAGGACCTCAATGCGAGCCACATACGCAATACTCTATTCAGTAATAACAAATTTCCAAATTTATATGCGTTCTTTTAACTTTTCCACAGCAGCCAACCAAATCACTATATTAGATTAATTAACCCCTATAACACGTGCAGTGGATATATCCAGATATATCACATCCAGATAGGTGAGAATCCATACCTTCGGGCAGAGTTTGTCTGGGTGAATCCAACGTGAGGCATTTTTTTTTTTTTTTTTTTTTATTATTATTGCAAAACAGAAATTATTAAAAGTCAGTACTCAACACACAACAGGCAATAATTTTTTTTGTGGCTGTGAGGCCGGCCAAAATTAGTCTTTTCACATGTGTAGAGGTCGGTAATTGAGAGACATCATTCAATAACAATACAGATGGAGATACAGGTATGGTCAGAGAGAAAATGTCTGAGAACTGAGAGGTAACATTTTCCCAAAAAATCTCAAAAGGAGGGCATTCCCAGTACATATGCATAAATGTTCCGGTGGCACCGTTTGGACACAAGGTACATCGAGAGTCAGGTCTGAGACCCATTAGATTCAATCGTCTAGGGGTTAAATAAGTCCTGTGAACAAAATTTTGATGAATCTGTTGGTGATCTTGGTTGCGTGAGGATAACCGAACATTTTCCCAGACTGCATCCCAATCAAAATCTACATCCAACTCCGGGACATCCTTTCTCCAAATCGTATCCAGGGGGAGGTCTTTATACGAGGACATAAGTAAATGGCGATAAAAGTCAGAAACGAAGCCTCTCGATGTCTCTTTGTCATAAAAGAATTTGTGAAAACGGTGATGCACTAGTGGAACGTCCCATGGAACGCCATGAGCCTTCAGAGCTGCTCTTATTTGTAAATAAAAGAAAAACGAGGTACCGGGGAGATCATATCCGTTGGATAGATCCTGGAAAGAGCAGAGACCAGAGATATCGAAGATATCCCCCAACGTGTGGATGCCTTTCTTTTCCCATCTAGGGTACCTAATAGGTTGTTGTCCAATAAGGAGGAGATTGTTATTGAATAGAGGGGAATGCGTGTGCCATATAATAGCCAATCAAAATAGGCTATTAACGTCATCTAAGCCCGGTCCGTGCATCTAAGCTCTTGCCATTCACGAACGGGGATTGAATGATTGACAGCCTTGAAATCCAATCAGAGAATGCCTGGCAATGCCAGTGCGTACCTGCGCAGCTGCAGCTGGACTGGCGTCACCATCTAATGTTCTAGACCACTGAGACTGACTGTGTGCAATTTGCCTTGAAAGATACTGACATCGAGAAAAGAAGATTCATTTGCCTATTTGCCAGTGCCTGTTCATGAACTTATTGTGCATCGTTTGATGATATATATATATTTTTTTATCTCAGTTGAAGTAGTGTAGTTGACGTGAACGTGCCGTCTTGGACTCTGTAAGCTAACTTGTTGTAGCTAGCTGCGTCTGTGAGATTAGCAGGTCCCCTTGTCTCTCTCTCCCTCTCCCGTTTCAGGAAGTGTTGCACTGTGCCGCACGCTATAGACGGGGCGTTAGTTATGCTCCCGAATCGAGAGAGAGAGAGAGCACTGTGTAAACAGGGCTGCATGTGTGAGATTAGCAGGTCCCCTTGGCTCTCTCTCTCCCTGACAGTGCGACGCGCGAGCGTGTATGTGTGCTCTGTCGCAAGGGTGTATTTCTCCCTCTCTCTCTCGTTTGCTCGCGCTACAACCACAGAGCCAATCGGATCACTATCCGCTCCATCCTCGCCACGTGACGTCACCATGCGAGTCAAATCAGAATGACCTGCTTTTTTCGACCAGGAAATGGCCCTGAATGAGAGCAATCCGCCAATATGGTATTTAGAGACACAGACACATTGATACTAACTACTATTACTATAATGCCAGTGCGTACCTGCGCAGCTGCAGCTGGACTGGCGTCACCATCTAATGTTCTAGAATCTAGACCACTGAGACTGACTGTGTGCAATTTGCCTTAAAAGATACTGACATCGAGAAAAGAAGATTAATTTGCCTATTTGCCAGTGCCTGTTCATGAACTTATTGTGCATCGTTTGATGATATATATATATGTTTTTATCTCAGTTGAAGTAGTGTAGTTGACGTGAACGTGCCGTCTTGGACTCTGTAAGCTAACTTGTTGTAGCTAGCTACTAGCTTAGCAAGGTAGTAGCTTAGTAAGCTCCTGTCCGGTCTTTCTCAATTTTTGTTCCCAAAGTCATCGAAACGTTCGCCCAGAGGAAGAACCGCTGTGGGATCTATCAATCAATGGATCCCAAACTGCATTAAAATCAGCTCCTACTATTAATGAGTAATCAGGTAGTTTCAACATAGCTGCAGTGAGTACAGCATAAAAGTTAGCGTCATACAAATTAGGTGCGTATGCAGAAATCAGCGCAATTTTCCTGTTAGAACATTCTATTTTAGCAATAGTAATTCGACCATCTGCATCAGACCACACATCTAACACTTTAATATTCAAATTTCGCTTCGCTATTATGGCTACCCCACGGGCCTTGGTGCTAAAAGAAGAAGAACTTATGTTATGGTCAAATTTATTTGCCAGTCTTGCGTTATCCGCCAATAAAAGGTGCGTTTCACTCAGTAAAGCAAGGTCCACTTCCTTCCTTTTTAGCCACGTTAGTACACTTGTGCGTTTATGCGGTATATTGAGACCCCCTGTATTCCAGATCAATATGTTCAAATTAGCCATAGTCTAAAAAGGCTGCAGTATGACTGAATGTAATTCGTTTGGAGTAGAAAACACCATAATAGATACATATCCACTTGTTAACACTTTGAGTGCCACGCCGGGTTTTCCTTTTTACCCCCTGAATGCCACCATCGGCGCCAATGTTAACCTTAATATCGCCTAATCTATGTTTTAAATTATGGCTATGTGTCTAATCTGCCCATCGCATTATCAAAGACTATTTTCCAGTCAGTGCTGTCAAGGCAGATTGGTTTTTTATCGCGTCATTTCCGTTTCAGATCATTTAGAAAAGCACCCGTTTTGAGATAAAAAAAACAGCCCATTCTGGACCATTCTATGAAAATCGTCTTTTACTGGAATATTTCACAACGTTGATATTCGTCGGCCTTTTTATGAATCGTTTTCAAATAAACGCTAGATGATCAATATTATACGTGCACGCAAGCGCATTCAGGCCGCGCACGGATAATCGCAGCGTTGATTTCCTCTTGGACTTTTACAGTGAAACCGAAAGAGCCCATTTCACAAAACAGCTTATAACTTCATCAAAATTAGTCTGATTATCCTAACACTGATAACATAGAGTCCTTACCTGACATCAGATGGTATCCAACTGGTATATTCCAATTCCTGATCACCATTCGAAAAAATCGATAAGTGTATAGATCCAACGCGATACAGTAGAACTCCATGATCAGCGGGGTTCAGAGGCTCCAGAATGAACTGTGGTAACCCCGGCTGGATCAGTGGACTGGAAAATGTGGAGTACCGGATTTTTTTCCCCATCCATTTTCATTGAGTCCATTCCAAAATCCCTTATGTCATCTGAAAGACGATAGGGGGCGCTTTTTTCCACATATGATCTCCGGCGGTGCTCGTGTATACTCGGGTAGGCTCGCGTGATGCAATATGATTTCAGATCGCAACCACAGGCTTTCAACCACATAAAAATAAACCCGAGATATCTCGTGTGTGGCAGTTAAAGTGTTAAGGTCCTATTGAGTTCCGAGCGTGAGCGTGAAAACAAAAATAAAACAGAGCGAGTCGACTGGAAAGAAAAACTAAAAACAACACAATCCCCCATTCCCTCCCCCCTCCCCCACATCAGAATACTTGTCCGGTATTGATCAAACATCAGTTGGTCACCCTTGACCGAGCACAGCAACCACAACAACATTATGTATCTTAACCATACCAATAACTTGTAAGGTATATTGTAACAATTTAGAAAAAAGGAACCCACTTCACTCAACTGAGAGAAAAAATCTATGCATGAGTTCAATGCGAAGTTCAAAGTGCAGATGATTAAAAACAGGTGCATTAAAACACAGCTCGTCTGAGTTAAACTTGAGAAAAGGGCAACATGCGTACCCATAGTTGAGATAACACAGTGGATACAAACCTTGAGCAAAAAGTCATAGTAGACACGTGGCAACGGCAATGTTAGCTAGGAGAGCTGGACAACCAGCACGCCCCAGGCTTAGCTTAATCGGGCTCAAGGCCTGTTATATCCTGATTCACGTAGGCAGCTCCGCAGAGAAAGGACCATCCCCCTCGACCGTCAGATACGTTAAAACATAGTTTGTTTGAGTGAAACTTGTGAAGCACAGTTATAAGTCGTGTAGCTCCGCTCTGCGTCATACTGGAATCCACTTCCATATCAGTACTAGCACTGAATACATTTTCACATGCACCTTTACACACCCATCCGCCTGGCCACACCCCCATCCGCTCCTCTACATAAGCAGGGGTGTGGCCATACTAACAGCTCCTTCCTTGTTTTCACCACGGTGAGTGTCTGTATACACCACTTTGAGATTAGTGAAATGTTGAAGAGGAGTTACGATGAAGGAGCTGCGTTGACATTATATCTTTATTTTCTCTCTCACTATTTTTGAGGAAATACAGCGATGATGTCTTCGCCACTGGGGTGTCTAGAAGATGATGATCATTCTGACCTCCACCGGCATTTTCGTATTAGGGGCTCGCGTCGCTGGCCTAATCCCCACCGGCATTCCTCCAGCTCTGCAGTTGGACAGGTATTACCTCCGCTCTGCAGTTGGACTTTGCTTGAGAGGCGCTCGGCTGTGTGAGGGCTAGCTGCCTCTCCGGGTGGGTGATGGTTTTGATATGCGAGTGCCGGTTGTGTTGCTATGGGGGGAATGGCTACACGACTTACGAAAGCCGGCTCCAGGCTGGTACCCTTTTTTGCTGCCTCTTAGCGGCGTGGAGAGGGTTCTGGTTTGACGCCCACGCTACATGAGCTCCTCATCGGGAGCTCTATTGCCTGGGACCGTATCCGAATCTGCGGTTCAATCCCCTGGATCTCTGGACAAACGGATACTCTCTGTCACCGTGCGAGGCCCCGCCTTTCAAGATGAAAGTTACCCGGCGCGAGGGAGGTGGGTTTGGTGTTTCGTTATAAGAATATCTCCACGCTCAAGTCGGCTGCAGCCCATGAGGGAATTGTGCAGGCACCGCTGTGTCTGATAATCACTGTTCTGAAGACTGTGTTGACTTCTTTTCCTCTTCTCTCTTTGGATGAGGAGAGGGACAGACAGCGGCTGTCTGAAGTGTTGGCCTATATTGTGTTCTCACGTTGTGCAGTTTCGGTGGTAGCTGCTTAGCTTGCGTTCTAGCTGGGTTGAGCTACCTGTTAGCCAGTTAGCTGTTAGCTACGATGCTAGCTCTGTACGCTCGCTCGGCTGGGAACGTTAGCCTGATGCTACCAGTTAGCCTGGAGTTAGCTGTTAGCTTGTGCTACACCGTTGAACATTAGCCGTGAGAATAGCAGGCCATAGCACTACGACGTCATCTTTGACAGAAGATGTAGTTGGCCCTGCACCATGATCGGCTGTTGGAGGGGGGGGCGTTTCGCCGGAGCCTCGCTCCGGCCTTAGCTTCTTTTGCCCCGCCAGCGAGGGCCTTCATCAACGTGGAGATCAGCCTGTTGCGGTCCTCTCAGCCTGCGTTCATTGGTGCAGGTAAGGGTCCATTGGACACTTCCCCCCTCTTCCTTCCTTCCCCTTTCCGAATGTTTTGTAATAACGATGTTTTTTCCAAAACGTATGTTGCTTCACTACATTTGGGGATGCGACATGTGTTGTGTGTGAATTGTCTTGATCGCTGGTATAGCTGTCTCTCTACCTAGAAAACGGCGTTGTTTTTTACCTGAGTAAAAATGAATTGGTTTTGTTGTTTGATGAGAGGTTGTGTGTTCATGTAACGTTAGGCAATGTAGCTGAGCTCACAACTGGCTGGGTTAAAAACCCTGCAAAGCTATGCATAGTGGCATGTGATCGAGGGGTGAGTCCCTCTCTCAGCTTGTGATGACAATAAACAGGTGGTGAGTTTCACATATTAACAGGGCTGTACCTGTTCAAATGAGTCGTATCAGGGGTAAGGTGGTGATGGGTGGTTTTTTCCCCCGGTTTTCCCCTGGGCGCTCCCCTCCCCTCAAACATGATTTTGTTTACAATATATTGTTTCACTATGTTTGTGGGGATACAGTGTAACCCCTCAGCTTCTGCTGGGGTTGTGCTCCTGCTTAGAGAGGCAATTTTTTTCTGAAGATTGTTTGGTCGCTGTCATGTGGACTTAGCAAGGCCTGTGGCCAGTACTTAATCGAGGACTTGTGTCTTCTCTCGTTATGAAAAACGGCGTTCCTCTTACGGTAGTGAGAGTGTACTTTTGCCTTTTTTGTTGTGATGGAGGGTTGTGTGTGTCGTTAAGATCCAAAACTGGGTTAGGTGTTGGCTTACAGAAGTTACATGTGTAAGCTCTTGTACCAGGGCCCTTAAAGGGGCCCTCTCTTGGTCTGTGTTTTTTCTTCCTTTAGGAAAAGGTGTAAAAATTCAAGTGGCAGGTTCGCACATGAGTCTATGTGAAGCTGTTACCTTGACAGGTGTACAGGCGCTTCATGTAGCACGCTATGACTGGTGTCATGGCTCTGCTTTGTCATTGCATCGTATCAGGGGTGAGGGGTCATGAGGGGGTGAACTGATAAAACCTCCCTCCCCTTTTTCTGGTCAGGGGGTTGAGCCTCCTGTCCTTTGGGCTTCCTGTCACGTTGCTGGATCAGCGCGCCGTCACAGGGTAGGGAGGGCTCACGTCATATTGGGCGGTGGGCCACGGAATTCCCCCCGCCATAGAGTACGTCACTGGGCGCGTTTCTATTGGTTGAACTTGTGAGACTTTCGTGAGTTATTTTCAGGCTCCATGTTGTGGACCTCTGTTATTGTCAAGGTGAGTAGAACTTAAAAAGAAGTTCTGCTCTGTTGTATGTGTATTGAGCTTGGTAGGTGATGCAATGCAGTAGAGACGATTTGTTCTTCTGCTCTGCTCCCTACTAGTAGTGTGTATATTGGGTCAGAGCCTCCTCCTCAGGGAGTTTCAGAGCCTCCTCCTCAGGGAGTTTCAGAGCCTCCTCTGTGAGTTCAGAGCCTCCCTCTCAGTGAGGGAGCCTCCTCAGAGTTTCAGAGCCTCCTCCTCAGGGAGTTTCAGAGCCTCCTCTGTGAGTTCAGATCCTCCCTCTCAGTGAGGGAGCCTCCTCAGAGTTTCAGAGCCTCCTCCTCAGAGAGTCCTAGTCCAATTGTTACATAGCTCAATGTTGCATAATGTCTTTTCAATTTATTGCTCACGTGCGAAGTCTCTCTGGGGGTTCCCTGTCCCCTCTTTTTTGGAGCAGGTTGACGGGGTGTTGTTTTTCCCTCAGCTGCGTCGTAGACCCATGTCCGTATTTTTTTTCTGTGAAAAAAGCTGCTTCTTGTCATTCTCCCAGGCGGCTTGGAGGAACGGTATCTGGGTTCTTGTTAGAATGTATATAGTGCTGGCCCTGGCTGCTTCTGATAGGAACCATGCATGGGCTTGCGCGCCTTGGTTGCTCATCATTGAAACAGCGTTTTTATGGGGCAACTGGGATGGAGTTTGTCTCTTCCGAGCGCCAGTGTACTAGGCTTGTCTCGACGAATTCTTGTTCATCTCTGGGGGATGTTAACAGAATAGATCAAAGCATTGGTAGAGGGGTCTCACGCCCTTGGGGTGGGCCACCGGGCGCGGTGCTTTGTGTTCTGACCGTCTGGGTGGCGCTCTCTATAATGTTTTGGATCGACACGCGTACCTACCCCCCTCCTGGGACTGGGGGTGGCAGCGTGATTAGGACACAGGACTGGTTCTGGTCGCGCCGGACCAGGTCAGTTAACCCATTGTCCACCGGGGCGCAGATCTGCTGTTCTGGTACCCTGAGGGACTTGTGCTTTTTCGGGGGGAAAATGCCGGGTCGGCCCAGGCGTTGCAGGGTTTGACGTTATGGAGATGTTCGTGGTTATGTTACTACGTGTTATCCCTCACTGTTGCTTGGTCCATGTTGTGTTGTACCTTGCGCTGTGCTGAAGGAGCCTGGTCCTTCTCCATTCTTTTTCGCCCCTCTCTTCTCCTGCTTGGCGGGGCTGGGAGGGGGCTGTCGAGGTGGTTCTTGTAGAACTCCTCTGGCATCCCTGTGTACGTCCCGGTCCGCCGGGCCCGGGTCCGAATTAGTTTTCGTCGACCTGTTGGCCTGGGTTAACCCCTTCTTGAAAACTGAAACACTTGTACTGCTGTATAGCCAGTGTATACCCGCAGTTGTGTTTTGGAGTTTTTTCTTGGGGGGTTATAGGAACAACCGCCTCATGTTAGAACCAAGGGGGTGGTTGGTTCCCTGGTGTGTTGGTAGCGGAGTCAACTCTCGGGGTAGGCCGGGTTTGGCCCTGTCTACCTGTGAGTGTGCCCCCGCCCCTTTCATGACGTCTGCCAATCATGTCAGCCTTCTCTGCCTCTGCCCCTCTAGAGAGTCGAGGTTTTTTTTGTGGAGGCTGCGACATGGTGCACAGCATGCCAGCATACACCCCTTCCGCCGGGGTGCTGTTTTCAGCAGACCCCTTTGGCGCCTGTCTAGTCCGCAGTGATCCAGGCTCAGGTCGAGTGGCCTGTTGCCTGGATTGAGGGATCGACCTCTTTGGGGGTTGTCTCCCCGGTGCGCTGCCTGGTCACGCTGTGGGTGTAGCCTATTGAGTGCTTCGGGGCGGCGTGCTGTAGGGGGGAAGGGCCTGCTCTTGGATGGGCCCTGTCCGAATACGCTGGTGATGTGGGGGGTGGTGTCACTAGTGACCGCCTGGTGGGGTCTCGATGCTGCGGTGTCGTTGGCCTCACCAGCCCCCCTTTTCTGGGTCCTCCTTCGCGCTCCGCTGCTACGGCCTTGCCACGGAGTTGGGTTTTTGCCCTTGACCCCGTGATATTAGGGGTTGTAACAGGGTTTTTATTTCTTCGCGTTCGTTCCCTAGTGGCATGTGGGTTGCGCGTTTGTGTAGTCGTGGGTTCTTCTGTGGAAGGTAAGTCCCACGGTCTGCTCACCCTGTGCGTTTGAGTTGCTAAACTCCTCTTCGCACAGTCGGATCCAATATCCTCCCGTCCTCCGCTAGGGGGGTCGGGGGGCTCGGGTCCTCCCCGGTTCTGATGGTTGTGGGGGGCCTCAGCGGGTACATTTGTCGAGCTCCGCTCTGCTCAGCTCCTGTATTCCAGTATGATGCAGAGCGGAGCTACACGACTTATAACGTACGGTTATGTCTATAACCATAGTTATATGAGTGTAGTGACGCTCTGCGTCGGACTCACTGAGGACCCCGTGGTCTTCGCCTTTGTGGTGAAAGACTTGGGAAGGAGCTGTTAGTATGGCCACACCCCTGCTTATGTAGAGGAGCGGATGGGGGTGTGGCCAGGCGGATGGGTGTGTAAAGGTGCATGTGAAAATGTATTCAGTGCTAGTACTGATATGGAAGTGGATTCCAGTATGACGCAGAGCATCACTACACTCATATAACTATGGTTATAGACATAACCGTACGTTCGTCCAAGTGCAAACTTGAAAAAAGACAATATGCATAACAGTCTATGCGAAGTTCAGTGCGAAGTTCAATGTTCAGACAATAAAAAGGCAAATGCGTTAAAAAGCACAAGTCGTCTGAATTATACTTGAAACTAGTCAGTGTGCCTACCCATTTCTGGAATAATACAGCGTAGATAAACCTTGAGTGTTACCGTTCTGTTGGTCCGAAAAAGCTGCGGTAGGCGAGTGGTAACGATAGTGTTAGCTTGGGGAGCCGGAAAGTTAGCATAGCTCGCGCTTAGCATACCAAGGCTCCGAGGCCTGTTACTCCCCATAATGTTCTCCATCCTTGGCCGGGGGGGACGCCGTGCTGCTTCGAAGGAAACTCTCCGCCTCGGACGGCGACGTGAACAGGTGGTTGCAGGAGACAACTCCTCTGCCCATCTTGATCTTCAGAGTCGCAGGGTATAATAGGTAGACCTCTATGCCCTTCTCACAAGCAACTCCCATAGCCTTAGAGAAGGCCCTGCGACGTCTGGCGGTGTAGTCGCTGAAATCCGTGGCGAATCTGAGGGTATAATTACCCACTTTTGGAGGGTGTTTCCTGGCCTCTTGGAGAATAGCTTGACGTGTAGGGAACCACAGGCAGAAAAATATAAAGGCGCGTGGACGTTCGCCCTTCTCCGGGGGACTGTTCCTGAATATTCTATGCGCCTGCTCAATCTCTGGTATAGAGACGGACGGAAACCACTGTGGAATCATCTTTTCAAGGTACTGAATCGGCGCATCGTTTTCAATGTTTTCGGGCAAGCCGTATATTCTTATTTTTATTTTATTTTTGATTATCTTTTTCCCCCTCCTTCTTTTTCCGATTTTTCTCCCATCCCACTGTTAGTCGTTATGCCAATTCCCAACCCCCTTTCTGGTTGTTGCGCACTTTCCCCTACTGTTGGTCCTAGAGGCCGGAGACTGTCACATGCTTTCCTCCGACGCATGTGCAGCCAGCCGGCAGCCAGCCTGGCCGCGCAGATTCTCACTGGGAGAGTGTAACGTGTGGGAGGCCGCACTACCTCTCACCAGATCCTACCTTCGCTGAGCAGGCGCCCCGACCGAACTGTAGGGGTCGCTGTCCACAACGCCCAGGACCCACCCACGGCTCCCCTCCCCCTAACTCAGCCAAACGAGTTAGTATAGCAATCAGCCCGAGCCAAGGCAATGCTGACTCTTCGGGAGTCGAGACCGCAGCCTCTTGCATTGGTGACGAGCACAATCTCCGCTACGCCACCTGACCGCCCCCAAGCCGTATATTCTGATGTTGCACCTTCTATTCCGGTCCTCTAGGTCAGCCATCTTATTTTTGTAAAAAAGGAACTTGTCTTCAATCGCTGAGATCTCGGTGGAGTTGGTTTCAGCTACGACCGCCACCTCTGCCATCTCTTCTTCCACCCTAGAGAGCCGCGTGGTCACGCTGGCTACATCCTCCTGGAGCGAGTCCAGTCTGTTGGTTAGCTGCAGAATGCTATAGCATCAAGCTCAGCATGGAACAAAGTCCTGATAAATTCACTGTCAACCTCATTTAATGTTCCAATCTTGTTCTGTATTTGTTTAGCCATATCTACGAGGTATAATGTGAGTGTATGTCCTAAAATTTGCGTCGTAATCAATATTAAAGTGAAGTGGTCACGGAGCTCGGAAAAGTTACGCAGCCATCTGACCCGAGCGTAAACCGGAAGCCTCAACTTTCAAGTTTCTTGAGATGTCATGAGTATCGTTTCTTGAGATTTCATGAGTATCGTTTTCTTTAGCTTCAGATGTATAATTTGATTTGTTATAAGTGTTTTTGGCCACCTCATTTTTTTTATCCACTTTTTTCTCCTTATTTTCAATTTTTCTCCCATCCCAATTTCGTGTTTCCAATTCTCCCCTCCCCTGTCTTGAACGTTGCTCGACTATGCCCCCCACTGGTCGGTTGTAGGGAGGATAGAAGCCTTGCATCACGTGTCCCCTCCGGTACACAAGGAGGCAGCCTGTCACATCTTTTCACCTGCCAGCGCGGATTCTCAGTGGCGAGGTGTAACGCATGGGAGGCTCACACTACCCCCGCTACTTCCTGTCTCTGCTGTGCAGGCGTCCCCCAACCGACCTGTAGGAGTCGCTGTCCACAACGTCCAAATCCCCACCCATCGACTTCCACCCGCTGGCTCTGCCAATTGAGCCAGTATGACGGCCGGCCCAAGCCGGATGCAATGCTGACACCTGGATTCGAGACCGGAGTCTCTTGCATTGGTGACGAGCGTAATCTCCGCTGCGCCACCCAGCCACCTGGTCACCTCCTTCTGTTCACTAGACATACTAGATACTTAACTCACAGTAGACTTAGGGGGCGTGGCCTTCTGTTCACTAGACACTATGACTTAATGAATGAATGAATGAAAACTTTATTTAACAGATTGCAGAATGGGTACAATACAGTACGGCTCCATACATACAATTGTTAAGGGGATGCAGACCTGAGAAAGACGTTTGTCTTGTTTCCATCAGGGTCCCCCATTTTCAATTCATATAGACATATATGACATACATGACATACAGATAGTCAGTACTGCTACATCTATACATTTATGACATACCAGATTTGCAAATACAGTACTGTTTGTGATACAGAAGGAGTCAAGAAAAGGGAGTATATACATTTGACGTAGAAACTGTACATTGGAGGTTGGGTGGGGGGGGTTGGGTACATTGGGATATTGACAACCATACTGGGTAATTTACATTGGAGGTGGTTGGGGGGGGGGGGGGGGCGGGGGGCATACTGTATAAACAAGTAACACTGTACATTGAGGGGGGGGGGGAGGAGACACTGTACAAGCAAACACAATTGTACATTGAACTATTGACAAAACCATACTAGGTAAATGACTGTACATTGGAGGGGGTTGGAATGATTGGGTTAGGATATTTACAGGGGCCAGTGTTGAATTGCAGTCTCCCGTAGGTGTCCCTTGAGAGAGGTTTTGAAAGTGGGTAGTGATCCACATTCCTTTACAGCTTTGGGTAGGGCGTTCCACATTGATGTGGCATAATTGCGAAACGTGTTTAGTCCCTTATTTGAGCCGAATCTGGGTTTGACATGATTTGTGGAGCTCCCTCTGGTGTTGTGATCGTGGTATTCACTGACCTTTGGGAAGTATTTTGACATGTACATGGGTACCTTGGTCGTGTAGTGTATCTTGTAGACCAGGCCCATTGCAAGTTGTTGTACTCTGTCGTCTACTCTAAGCCATCCTAGGTTGTCGAAGTGGGCAGGGGTGAGGTGGGTTCTAGGAGTAAGGTCAAGCAGTAGTCTGACCAGTTTGTTTTGAGATGTTTGTAATTTTGTTTTTAGCGCCTTTGAGGTGCTTTGGTACCATGAGGTGCAAGCATAGTCGTAGTACCCCTGAATGAGTGCTCCTGCCAGAGTCTTCAGGGTGTTCTTGTTTACCAGAGAGGAGATCCGGTACAAGAAACGAGTTCGTTGGTTGACTTTTTTTATTACATTGGATGCCATTTTGTCACAGGAGAGATTAGCCTCTAGGATGGACCCCAGGTAGGTAATTTCATCTTTCCTTGTGACAATATTGTCACCCACTGTAACTGAGAAGCCGTCGGTCTTGCTGAGTTTGTTATTTGAACCGAAGAGAATGGACTCTGTTTTGCCCATGTGTAATGATAGTTTGTTATCAGCGAGCCATATGCAGATTCTGCCTAGTTCCGAGCTGAGGGTTTTTTCAACCTGTAACTTGTTCTTGTCAGAGACCAGCAGGGCTGAGTCGTCCGCAAACAGGAACAAGTTGCAGTCACAAGCTGACGACATGTCATTTGCATAAATTAGGAACAGTAGCGGTCCTAGTATGCTTCCTTGTGGAACACCACAGCTCACTGTGAGGGGGGGGGATAGGGTACCGTTTACCTCCACCATCTTACCTCCACCTTCTTACTTGACTTAAGCCTTTGCACTCCCTGCGGAGCATAGGCCACTGACGATTTCTTTCCATGTTGCGTGGTTTTTGGCCTCCCGAACGATGTTGTGCCATCCCAGTCCAGCCTCTTTCATTTCCCCTTCCCAAGAACGGCGGCAGGTGTTTCGAGGCCTGCCGCGTTTCCTCTTTCCAGGTGGGTTCCATCGTAGGGCTTGCCGGGTGATGTTTGTGTCTTCCTTTCTCAGGGTATGGCCTATCCACATCCACTTTCTCTTCTTTATTTCTTCTGGCGGGGGTAGTTGTTTTGTGCACTCCTACAGGTCCAGATTTGTAATGACATTTGGCCATCTCACTCTTAGAATGCGGCGGAGGCAGGAATTTATGAAGGACTGTACTTTCTGATTCAGCCCTACAGTTGTCTTCCAGGTCTCGGCGCCATACAGGAGGACTGATTTAACATTGGAGTTAAAGATCCTCAGCTTTGTGTTGGTTTTTATTTCGCGAGACCTCCATACTCGACCAAGTAGGTTGTATGCCGTTCTTGCTTTTCCGATTCGCACTCTGATGTCTTCTTCTGTGCCACCCGCTGTATCTACTATGCTCCCAAGGTAGGTAAAGGAGTTAGTTTCTTCGATGGCCTCTCCCTCTAGTTCAATGTTTTGCTGGCACTTCGTGTTGATCTTCATAATCTTGGTTTTTACCCTATTGATCTTCATTCCTAGAGTTGAGGCTCTTTCCTTTAGTTTGTTGGTCTTTTGTTGCATTTGCTGGTGACTGTGTGATAAGAGAGCTAGGTCATCTGCAAAATCGAGGTCTTCAAGCTGGTGCATCAGTGTCCACTGGATGCCGTTTCTGGCTCCTTCTGTTGTCTTCTTCATGGTCCAATCAATGGCCAGCAGGAACAAGAAGGGGGACAGCAGGCAGCCTTGTCTCACTCCGGTCTTTATCTCGAACGGGTTTGAGGGCTCCCCTCTGTGCAGTACCCTACTTGTCATCCCGTCATATGATCCTCTGATGATGTTGATGTACTTCGGTGGGATTCCATAGTGCTCCATCAGGTGCCACAGACTGTTCCTATCTAGACTGTTAAAGGCCTGTTCGAAATCGATGAAGTTGATGTATAAGGAGCTGTTCCATTCCAGGGACTGTTCGATGATGATCCTCAGTGTGGCAATCTGGTTTATGCATGACCTTTCTTTCCGGAATCCTGCTTGATGGTCTCTGAGGAGCATGTCAACGGCAGTCTTCATCCTATCTAGAATTATCCGGTTGAAGACTTTGCTGGCGGTTGAAAGTAGCGTGATCCCCCGGTAGTTCTTGCATAGTGCAAGGTCCCCTTTCTTTGGTATCTTCACTATGTAGCCTTCTTTCCAATCTTTGGGTATCCTTTCTTCTTGCCAAATTTTCCTCATGAGGGGATGGAGTGCTTTGATGCTTGTAATGATGTCGGTCTTGAATGCTTCACTCGGAATGGTGTCTGGTCCTGCTGCTTTCCCATCTCTCAATTGTGATATTGCTTTCCTAGTTTCTTCTTTTGTTGGGGGGGTCATTTTCAGTGGGAGTGTGTCTGTTGCTGCTTGTATATCTGCTGGGATGCTCGCTGGTGCTCTGTTGAGCAGCTCTGTGAAATGTTCTACCCATCTCCTTGTTTGTTCTTCCTTTGTGGATAGTGTGTTTCCTGCCTTGTCTTTTATGGGCTTCTCTGATCTCATCCTTCTCCCCGAGAGCTTCCTGGTGATGTTGTATACCTCTCTCATGTTTCTCTGTCCCGCTGCTTCTTCTGCTTGTGTAGCAAGCTCTTCATAGTAGCATCTCTTGTCCGCCCTGACCTTTTTCTTTATTTCTTTATGTATCCTGTTGTATTCCTTTGTGTGCTTCTCCTTGGCTGCTCTCGTCCTGGCATTGTTGAGGTGGTCCTTTGCCTTTTTCCTCTCCTCCATGCTGTCCAATGTTCTTTGGGTGATCCACATTTTGTTTTCTTTCTTTCTTCTTCCCAGACTTTCCTCGCAGGTTGTTTGCCACACGTTTTTGATCTTCTCCCAGCTTTCGTCGATTTCTTCTTCCCCACTGCCCATTTCAGCCAGGGCCTGGAACTTGTTCCTCAGTGTGATCTGGAAGTGCTTCTGGTGTAGTTTTTCTTCCAGTTTCTTGGTGTCATACTTTGTTATTCTGTTTCCTGGGGTCCCCCTTTTCAGCTTCAGTTGTACCTTTGCTATGACTAAGTGGTGGTCTGATCCCACATCTGCACCTCTCTTTGTTCGCACATCGAGCAGAGATCGTCTGAACTGCTTCCTGATGCATATGTGATCGATTTGGTTGCATGTTTTCTGATCAGGGGACACCCATGTGGTCTTGTGAGTTTCTTTATGTGGGAAAAAAGTTCCGCCAATTACCAGGCTGTTGCCTGCACAGAAGTCCAAAAACATCTGCCCATTTTCGTTTCTGCAGCCCACTCCTTGCTGTCCCATGACTGGTACGTATCCGTTGTTTTCTTTTCCCACTTTGGCGTTCATGTCGCCCATCAGTATAACCACCTCCCTTTCCGTTGCTTTGAGTAGTGTGTTCTGTAGTTTTCCATAGAACTCCTCCGTTGACTCTTCTGTGGCATCGTTGGTTGGTGCGTATGCCACAATGATCCTGAGTGTGATTCTTGGATGAGACGTTCTGAACTTTGCTGTGATGAGTCTAGAGGAGACTGGTTCCCATCCAATGAGAGCCTTCTCCGCCTGTGTTGAGAGCATGATGCCGACCCCCTGCGTGTGTTGAGAGCATGATGCCTACCCCCTGCGTGTGTGGGGCGCCTTCTTCTTCATGTCCAGAGTACAGTATCTGTTTTCCGGATGCTAATCTGCTCTCTCCTGAACCTATCCATCTTGTTTCATTTAAACCTAGTATGTGTAAGCCGTAACTTTGCATCTCCTTTGCGATGTTGTCAGCTTTCCCTGCTTCGTACATTGTTGTGAAGGGCCAGATTAAACCGAATATATATATTTATTTATATATATATATTTAATTGTATTTGTATATTCTCTAATATTCCCTGATATCCCTTGTATATTCCTTGTACAATATGCATTGAATATCCATTCTAGCCTACTGAACATCCCATAATAGTCTCCATTCTACTATTGGTCGAGACCTTGGTGCCAGGCTGCCATACCCCTCAGACCCAGTTCAAACGTACCGCTCCACATGTACGAACAAGTCCTAGTTCCGCGTAGGAATCTGGCTACCGCACCACTAATGGGACTATTTGTTCATAGTGCGTATATATACTGCGCTACTAAAGTAGGACTTTCTTTTCAGTCCAGTTTCTTACCCTCCAATAGAGTCACAGACGTAAAGCCTCCCCGCGACGCCACGTGTGGGAGTAAGGCCAAGTTCGCCTACCATCGGTATTGAGACATCGTGTATATTAATATTTGAATAGTCATATTTGGCACTATATCGTCGAGTTGGACGTAGTCTATTAAGCTAATAATAGTCTGTTAATATATAGTGCTTCGTGCGGTGAGAATACTACCGTAGTCAGTACCCCATCGTTTCGGGCAGAGAACTGGCTGCTTACTCAGGGTGGTTGACCCCATGTGAAGCTGCACCCGAGGAGCCCCAGAGCCGACGAGCGAGTGGACCTGTATACCGGATTATTCTACCGACGACAGCCCGCCTTCCCAGGCACGGATTATGCTTTGTATACTTTGATTATTCCATGGATAAAGACCCCCGACACTGCCGTGTGTTGGAACCCCCCCCCCTGGAGAGGACGCAAGGTGAGGAGACGCTCTGCAAGACGAGGTCGCTTCACGTCTCTCCCCCGTGGACCGGAGAGAGCCGGCCCACAAAGAGTCCACCTGCTTTCATCTGTGGTCCAAGGATCGCCGGCGCATTGAACGGCACTACAGTGGGTTCACCTGGGATACCCTTGGCCGGACGAGGCAGCCGGATTCTACCCCCCCCCCCCTCCTACTCCTGTCGGCTTACAAGCGACCGGATTAACCCCCTCTAGTGTATCTAGTATATAATCATTAAAGTATCATTGCTGTTATTCCTTAACTATTCCAGGTCGTATATTTACCACCTGCGCCTTCAGAGATTGGACATTCTCTATTGATATACCGACGAATACTCTTTGCCATAAAAGTGCATACTATTTCAATTCATAAATGTAATTAAGTGATTAAGTGCTTGTTCTACACACCATCGCTGTGTAGAAATAAAGACCTGTTTCTAATTCGTACATTTGTGTTGGATCCGTTTCATCTACGTGAGAGTGTTTATGATAATATATTTATGCCGTGTACTGGGTGGCCGAATATTAAGTACAAAGGTAGTGGTAGTAAGTATCATATCTAGTAATACAGTCAGGGAATTGTACCCCTCAGTTACAATTGGTCCTTCGAGCCGGAGGGTAATTAGTGTAATATTAATATAGTGTTATTAATATTGAAATGGCCTATGATGAACACTCCACGAAACGATCCTCCTAACCAACGCCCGCAGCGCGAACGACGGCTCCCTCAGTACTTAGAGGCTTACGCTGTCAGTCAACAACCTAGTCTTCTACTAACAGTAAACGCGGTAAAACTAGAAAGTAAAAGTATGTCTAACCCCAACGCCCAGACTACCCCGACCATAGAGGCCCCTACGGGCTCTAATGTAACTGACCAAGTTCACGTGGGGACCAGTGGGAACCAGACATGACTTCACACCCCGCCTGTACTGAAGAAGTAGTCCCCGATGAGTTCCGGGAGGAATACAACGCTACCGAGAGAGAACTCGGCACGGAAGAAGACGGGGAGAGCACCGTGGAGATAGAGCTCCAAGGCTCCGCAAGGAGTACCCCGAGGGAAGGCTCCCCTATACAACCGCCTTCTCCCAGCGAGGCAGAGAGGACCCTACAGCAGGCCTTCCTCATCAGCCTGAACGCCGCTGCTGAACGCGACCGACTGCAGATCCAGCAGCGAAGCGAACACGAGCAGATACGTCTAGAAATAAGACGCATTCAGATGGAAGAGAATGTGGCCCGAGAACGAGCCGGTGCTCAACGGGACGCAGCGCGCGACAGACAGCAGTCGCAACTAATAGAACAGCTGATCAGACGGACAACACCCTCTCCCTCCGCCAGAGGCTCCTGGAACTCGTCTAGACACACCTCCAGGGCGGCATCCCCTAGCCGAGTAAACAACCCTGAACTTGACCAACAGACGAGGTCTATACCCCCCACAGACCACCTCCCCCCACCGGTCCAAGCGAGACCTAGCAACCGGGAAGGAGCAGCATATCCTGTGGAGAGGCTAAACCAGAGACTACAAGCACTGGATGACCTAACTGAAGACGAAGAGGAAGAGGAGGAGAACCACGCCCGAAGACAGCACAGTACTCTACCGGACCAGGAGGCCCGGTACAGCCCAGGCTATACTCCCGCGGAGCTGCGCTACAGACCCCCGACTCTATACCCGGGTGAGCACGACGCACGACCCGCACCGAGGAACAGCACCTGGACAAGCGGGCCATGGTACACTGCCGGTACCAGCCCATACCAAGGAGCGGGAGGAGACTCGCCTAGGAGGCCTCTCCCCCAACGCTCGCCGATGTATCCACAGTCAGCGTCATACATTGGCACGCCTATGGTACCCGACTTCACCCAAGAGAACCGGGCCCAGTATACAGAACTCCGCATGTGTCTGGAGACCATGTTGGTGGATGTATTGGATGAACGCCACAAATACGCCATCCTACTGAAGCACTTAAAGGTACCCCGCGCACATAATATAGCGCTCGCCTACGCGACTTCCACCACCCCATACACAGCAGCGCTGGTAGCATTGGACCAGAGGTATGGGCGCATATGGGATTACGTGATCCAGGAGATCCGACACATCGACCGCTTACCCCCAGCAATAGACAATCGAGCACTGGACGACCTGTCCATCAGAGTGCAGTCCCTGGTAGGGATGTTGGGAGCGCAAAGAGAGAAGGGGAGGCATGAACTTTACGCCAACTCAAATGTGGAAAGGATCCTGGAGAAGCTGCCGCCCGCTCGTCAGGAGCGCTTTAGGCGGCAGAGGGACCACAGAGACCCGAATGGCCCCGAACCGAACCTCCTCGATCTAGCAGACTTCCTGGCGAGAGAAGTCAGCAGCCTACGGCTAGATACATTCGGACGGAGCACCCCTGGCTCCAGAGAAGGAACCAGACGACTAAATGATGGAAGAAGATCAGTGACTGTGATGCACCAATCGGAGTCAGTACCGAGCAGCAGGAGCCACAGTACCCCCTCCAGAACGGAGAAGTGGAAGATAGTGTGCCCCTACTGTGAGAAAGAACACTGGCTAGCGCAATGTGACTCCTTCCCCAAGCTGAACGCGGAGGAAGCAGGTCAATGGATAAAGTCCAACAAGCGCTGTTTTCGCTGTGCGCGCTCACACATGGCAGCCGAATGCCGCTTAAAGAAAAGGTGCACCAAGTGCGATGGAGCCCATCTGGACATACTTCACGACAGTAACAGACGGCGCCCTCCACCTGCACCATCCAGCCGCAAAGCGAGCGTCATGTACATCGATCCCGCCAGCAGCAGTGGAGCCCGAGTACTCCTAAAAGTAGTGCGTGTGACACTAAGCTACCAGAATAAAGTCCTGGACACTTACGCCGTCCTCGATGACGGGTCAGAGAAGACCCTGCTGCTCGCCTCCGCTGCGGCCCAGCTAGGGCTGCGGGGAAGCGAAACCCAAATGACAATTCGGACAATAAGACGAGATTTGAAGACGATAAAGGGCGAGAATGTCTCATTCTCTATCGCAGCAAGCGGCCAGCCTGAGCGACGGTACCAGATTGCAGACGCTTTCACCAGCCAAGAAATAGGACTGTCGCGGTACACATACCCCGTCGCCAAGCTGATGGAGAAATATGCACATCTGCGCAAGTTACCGATCCCGCTCATAGACAATGCTATGCCGACCCTGTTGATAGGCTCCGACCATGCAGACCTCATTGTCCCGATAGACCGGGTTCATACCGGACCCCGAGGCTGTCCTGCAGCAGTCGAGACCCGTTTGGGATGGACTCTCCAAGGCCTGCTCGCCAAATCTCTCAACCGAAGTACAGCCACTAGATGTCTCCACTCCCGAGTCACAGAGGGAGAAACCGCACTCCTGCAACACGTAGAGCGGCTATGGACCTTGGAACAAATGCCCTTTAAGAACGGAAAGAAAGACATTCGCTCTAAAGATGACATTTACGCCATTCACCTCCTCGAGACAGGGACCAAGAGAGTCCCGGTCAACGGCGTGTTGAGATACGCCACGCCACTCCTGCGGCGAGAAGGAATGCCTACTTTCCACGCCAAGACAGACGCCACAGAACGGTACCTGCTGAACACGGAGCGGCGCTTAGCCAAGAACCCCGCCCAAGAGAGTGTATACCGCGCTGAGATTGAGAAGCTCATCACAGCGGGACACGTCACAAAGATGGACATTAAAGAGGCTGACCAGACCACTGAATCGTGGTACGTGCCCCACCACAAGGTCCATCACAACGGTAAAGACCGCATAGTATTTAACTGCAGCTACCAGATCGGATCCCAAAATCTGAATAAAGAGTTACTGCCCGGTCCCACACTCGGCCCCTCCCTACTCGGCGTTCTACTCCGCTTCCGCCAGGAAAAGGTGGCCATCAGCGGGGACATTAAAGGAATGTTCCTGCAGGTGAGATTAGTAGAGGCGGACAAGCCCCTGTTACGGTTCCTATGGAGAGAGAAGCCAGGAGATGAGCACCCAGCCATCTACCAATGGGAAGTCCTCCCCTTCGGAACGACGTGCAGCCCCTGCTGTGCGACATTTGCACTACAGAAACATGTAGCAGAGGACCCAGCAGCGGACGAAGAGGTCCGACACAGCGTAAAGAACAGCTTCTACGTAGACAACTGTCTACAAAGCCTTTCAACCCAGGAAGAAGCCGAGGCTCTCCTGATTAAACTCCGCGCCTCATTGATCAAAGGCGGCTTTGATCTCAGGCAGTGGGCCAGCAGCGATCCGCAAGTACTGCGCAGCCTCTCCTCCGAGGACAAGGCAGCCAGCAGCGAGACCTGGATGGCTACAATCCCGGGAGAAGCCCAGGAGATGACCCTGGGATTGGTGTGGCGATTCAAAACAGATTCGCTTCACTACAGACACAAGCCCCTGACTACGGAGCAGGGAAGGCCGGCGGCGGCGCCGACCACCAGACGGAGTGTGTACACAACACTCGCCCGACAATATGACCCGCTAGGATGTATTCTACCGTACACCACCAGGGCAAAAATGATTGTACGAGCATTGTGGGACAAGGACCAGGGCTGGGACGACCCCATTCCCGCACACCTTGCATCCACCTGGAGAGAGTGGGAGATGGAGCTCCACTCACTCCCAGGCGTTAATATGCGCCGAAGCTACTTCCCACCCACGGTGAGGCCAGAGACATGTAAAATGGACTTACACGTCTTCAGTGACGCCTCAGAGGTCGCATACGGATCAGTAGCCTACTTGCGGGCCCAAGACCAGGGGGGAGAGATCTACACAGCATTTGTCCTCGCCCGCTCGAGAATAGCCCCACGCAAGCAACAATCTATCCCACGTCTAGAGCTCTGCGCAGCCCTAGCCGGAGCGCACCTAGCCACGCTCATCCAACGTGAGCTCACCATACCGGTGTCTAGAACAATCCTGTGGTCAGATTCCACGACGGTACTCGCCTGGATCAAATCGGACTCATGCAAGTACAAAGTCTTCGTGGGAGTCAGAGTCACCGAGATTCAAGACTTAACCGAAGAGTTAACCGGAGAAACAGAGTGGCGCTACGTTGATACAAAACAGAACCCAGCTGACGTCATCACCCGGGGGATGCCCCTGGATGACCTCACCCGTCGCAATGTCTACATTGACGGCCCCGCATTCCTAAGACTCCCGGAAGGACAGTGGCCCATGCCTATCCCGAGGGAAGCAAGTCCAGAGGAGGGGGAAAATAAGAAGTCTGTGTTCTGTGGATTGAGCACCGTAGCCTCCACCGACCCTAACATAGACGATTGCACGTCCATAGAGAGTGCACAACAAAGAACATTCCTGCGGTACCACCCGGAGTGCAAGTCCCCCGCTGATATGTCAGCAGCTAACTACGAGGAAGCAGAATTGCTTCTACTGCAGCGAGCCCAGAGAGACTCGTTCCCCGATGAATTGGCCTGTCTACAGGGAGACCAGCCCGTCCCATCCGACAGCAGATTAATTCACCTGGCCCCCGAGAGCGACGCTCATACCCTCATCAGAGTGGGTGGTCGCCTACGCAGAGCCCCCAATCTACCGGATGACATTAAATACCCGATCGTATTGAACAGCCGACACAAGGTCACAGAGCTGATTATAAAGAAATACGATGAGGATGTACATCACGCAGGAGCAGAAAGAGTCTTCGCGGAAATCAGACGTCGTTACTGGATCCTACAAGGAAGAGAGGCGGTACGACGCTTCCAGCGAACATGTCTAGACTGCCGCAAGTGGCGCGCGCAGCCCAGCATACCAAGGATGGCTGACCTTCCTCCATGTCGCCTCCGAATCGGTGACAAGCCATTCCACTCAACGGGTATGGACTGCTTTGGCCCGCTGCACATAAAGAAAGGAAGAGGAACCGAGAAGCGGTGGGGTATTGTATTCAAATGCATGACCACCAGAGCGATACACATCGAGCTTCTCCCGACCATGAGCACAGACTCATTCCTTATGGCCTTCCGAAGATTCACATCACGGAAAGGAAGACCGTCTACCCTATTGTCCGATCATGGGACAAACTTCAAAGGCGGCGAAAGAGAGCTGAGAGAGAGCTTCCAAGCTATGGGCCCAGAACTTAAGACCCACCTCGCTCCAGCACAGGTTGATTTCCAATTAAACCCCCCAAACGCACCCCACTTCGGTGGCACTTGGGAACGAGAAGTGCGCTCCATAAAGACAGCCCTGTACGCAGTACTTGGGGCCCAGACTGTGGCGGAAGAAGTCCTACTGACAGTCCTCACGGAGATTGAGGGAGTACTTAACTCGAAGCCCCTCGGATATGTCTCCAGTGATGTGGCGGATATCGACCCAGTTACCCCCAACACACTCCTGATGGGGCGGCTAGATCCTGCATTACCCCAGACAATGTACCGGCCTGAAGAAGCGAACGGCCGACGAATGTGGAGGTACAGCCAAGTATTAGCCGACAAGTTTTGGAACAGTTTCCTACTGCACTACCTACCGTCTCTACAGACCCGCCAGAAGTGGGTAAAGGAGAGAGACAATTTGACAGAAGGAACAGTCGTCATGATTATTGATCAATCACTGCCCAGAGCTATGTGGCCGGCCGGCCGCGTAAGCAAAGTGATCACCGGTGCCGACGGCAAGGTCCGAGCAGCTGAAGTGCTCGTCCAGGGTCGCACTTACACCCGTCCCATGGCGAGGCTCATAGAACTGCCTCGACTCCCAGACACAATCGATGATGACCATGACCCTACAACCCTATGACTTTGTGAAGTTGACTGACCCCTACAGCAAACCCTTATGTGTAAATAGACAACGCGATTAATCTGTCTCTGTTTAACTGATTAGGTCTGGGACCTATTCAGGGGGTGGCTGTTGTGAAGGGCCAGATTAAACCGAATATATATATTTATTTATATATATATATTTAATTGTATTTGTATATTCTCTAATATTCCCTGATATCCCTTGTATATTCCTTGTACAATATGCATTGAATATCCATTCTAGCCTACTGAACATCCCATAATAGTCTCCATTCTACTATTGGTCGAGACCTTGGTGCCAGGCTGCCATACCCCTCAGACCCAGTTCAAACGTACCGCTCCACATGTACGAACAAGTCCTAGTTCCGCGTAGGAATCTGGCTACCGCACCACTAATGGGACTATTTGTTCATAGTGCGTATATATACTGCGCTACTAAAGTAGGACTTTCTTTTCAGTCCAGTTTCTTACCCTCCAATAGAGTCACAGACGTAAAGCCTCCCCGCGACGCCACGTGTGGGAGTAAGGCCAAGTTCGCCTACCATCGGTATTGAGACATCGTGTATATTAATATTTGAATAGTCATATTTGGCACTATATCGTCGAGTTGGACGTAGTCTATTAAGCTAATAATAGTCTGTTAATATATAGTGCTTCGTGCGGTGAGAATACTACCGTAGTCAGTACCCCATCGTTTCGGGCAGAGAACTGGCTGCTTACTCAGGGTGGTTGACCCCATGTGAAGCTGCACCCGAGGAGCCCCAGAGCCGACGAGCGAGTGGACCTGTATACCGGATTATTCTACCGACGACAGCCCGCCTTCCCAGGCACGGATTATGCTTTGTATACTTTGATTATTCCATGGATAAAGACCCCCGACACTGCCGTGTGTTGGAACCCCCCCCCCTGGAGAGGACGCAAGGTGAGGAGACGCTCTGCAAGACGAGGTCGCTTCACGTCTCTCCCCCGTGGACCGGAGAGAGCCGGCCCACAAAGAGTCCACCTGCTTTCATCTGTGGTCCAAGGATCGCCGGCGCATTGAATGGCACTACAGTGGGTTCACCTGGGATACCCTTGGCCGGACGAGGCAGCCGGATTCTACCCCCCCCCCCCTCCTACTCCTGTCGGCTTACAAGCGACCGGATTAACCCCCTCTAGTGTATCTAGTATATAATCATTAAAGTATCATTGCTGTTATTCCTTAACTATTCCAGGTCGTATATTTACCACCTGCGCCTTCAGAGATTGGACATTCTCTATTGATATACCGACGAATACTCTTTGCCATAAAAGTGCATACTATTTCAATTCATAAATGTAATTAAGTGATTAAGTGCTTGTTCTACACACCATCGCTGTGTAGAAATAAAGACCTGTTTCTAATTCGTACATTTGTGTTGGATCCGTTTCATCTACGTGAGAGTGTTTATGATAATATATTTATGCCGTGTACTGGGTGGCCGAATATTAAGTACAAAGGTAGTGGTAGTAAGTATCATATCTAGTAATACAGTCAGGGAATTGTACCCCTCAGTTACATACATGGTGCGCACGTTCCATGTTCCTATCTTTGTAGGTTTCCTGGTTGGGAGGACATTCGATCTCCTAGCTTCCCAGAGGCTTTGGCTAGCAGACGTCATATTTTCCATTTCGGATCCACCACCGGGAAACCTTGCGCTCAAGTTATCAGTCAGTGTTTTCGTAATCAAAAGTTAACCTCTGAGCGGGGGATTGGCCTACCCAGAGGTGCTTTTTTGTCAGGGTAGTGCTCCCTTAGCCCTTTGCCCTCTCAGGCCCACCAGGCAGTGGTTGAACCATTCTTCGTCTGTTCCCTCACCTGAGACCAGTTTGCCATGGGTGACCCTACCAGGAGCACTAGGCTCCAGACAACATAGCTCTCAGGATCCTAAGGACACGCAAACCTCTCCACCGCGATAAGGTGATGGTTCCAGGAGAAGACACTATATAGATGCTTAACTCAGTAGGCTGAGG
This sequence comes from Notolepis coatsorum, assembly GCF_963971535.1. Taxonomy (NCBI): domain Eukaryota; kingdom Metazoa; phylum Chordata; class Actinopteri; order Aulopiformes; family Paralepididae; genus Notolepis; species Notolepis coatsorum. The sequence goes on from NC_140165.1 coordinate 110,209,464, forward strand.
GGGCATGGCCTTCTGTTGACTAGACACTATAGATGCTTAACTATTTAATTGCCAGACCCGAGACCCGAGATATCTTGGGTTTTGGTCGTTTTTTCTTTTATTCAATATTTTTATTCATTATTCATCCGCTGACCTCGGTGTTGACATAGGAAGGGATTTTGAGATCGCCAAAGTGCAATACCGGCCGCATCCTGCCAGATGGCAGTGTCGCCCACCCTTTGAAACCTTATATCTAACTCTGTGTTACACTCAAATGTCTCTGGGCGCTATATTTAGACTGACTATCTGACATCAATTTCAGCTTGATCCAACAATGTTTTCTTATCCATCCAGCTGATCGGCTTCTGTAGTGTTCAACACGAATGCCGTTACTGGCCATCAAAGCATAAAAAAAACGACCCCCCCCCCCCCCCCCCCCCTTTCATGCATTCATGATGAAGCATAATACCTATTATATACATTTGATTTGGAAATAGTAGCGTGTCCAGGCAAGAAATGCCAACGCTTATAGTAAAATTCACGTTGCGCCCTATTACTCGCTTCCCAGGAATTATCCCGGATCACTCTGAAATTATACTTATATTCACCACGGGATAACACGCAAACATATGCATGAACAAATTATCTCTTTTTTGCATCTTGGATAGAAGAAAGTCACTGTCAAATGACCATAGTATTGTCCCCATAGCTATAATATAGAATATAGATATAGCTCTCCAAACATAGTGACGCACAGTGAAAATATGTAATGGAAACAAACCTGGCACGTTAGCTACAAGGCCAAGACTAATAGCTGGCACTGAATGAGTTAACTCACAGTAGACTGAGGGGGCGTGGCCTTCTGTTCACTAGACATAGATACTGGCTGCTTTTTTTTAATATAGCGCTTTTATCCAAAGCGCTTTACAATTTGTTACTCACATTTTACCCATTCACTCACACATTCACTCACACATTCAATCACACATTCACACACAGACGGCGGAGGCAACCATGCAAGGTGCCAACCTGCTCATCGGGAGCAATTAGGGGTTAAGTGTCTTGCTCAAGGACACATCGACATGCTGCCCCTAGCAACGGCCGTTAGCCATGGCAACGGCACAACGTCTCTACGTCTCTTGTCACCTCTGACCCACTCTAACGCCCTTTCTCTATCTCTTCCCCTACCAGCGGCCTGCTCTCGATGCTGACCTTGGCTTTATCGCTCACAGGGCCCGCCTGTGGCTCTCCCACAGTCTAACTTGAAAACACACACGTACATGGAATCTGTCCTCCTCATTTAAGATCTATAGATCTAGGTTATAAACCATGATTTCCTTCAATTCTTTTAGCTTTAAAGGCCCTCTCGGTGTTAATATAAAGCCTGAGTGTCCGAGTAGATGTCTGCTGTCATCTACAGCTATTTACATTATGTACACATATGAAAAACAAGTGCTATTCTTTCAGGTGGATAGGGGTAGGGCATGATAATCTTAGGCTTATTCCTACTCCTTTTCGAACAGTGATATGTATATTTTTCGTTGTTTGTCTTTTTTTTTTAATTTCTTTTCTTTTCTTTTTTCTTTTTTAAATCATGTTCGAAATAAAGATTCATTCATTCATTCATGAAAATGTACTTTCTTAACTTTGAGCAGGGAAGCTGTTGGGTCATCACAATGGGACGTCGCACCCTCTTAGCTCATCCTATGGAGGTTACCGCATCCAGTGCACCGAAATATGACAATATCAAATAGTAGAGTAGAATTATGAATGGAAGACTATTGCCGGCCGAGTTCCATTTCTTATCTGGGGAAAAATAAGGATATGGATGCTTTATTCTATAGCTCCTGCTGGGCCTCTAGTCTGTGCTGGTATGGTGGTACAAGACAGTACAGGTCTGGGGAGAGGCTCTCATAGAGACCTGATTGTTACCATTATAGACTTCCCAAAGAACACACACACACCGCACACATGCCCGCACACTCTTCTCTCTCTCTCTCTCTCTCTCTCTCTCTCTCTCTCTCTCTCTCTCTCTCTCTCTCTCTCTCTCTCTCTCTCTCTCTCCCTCCCCCTCTCTCTCTCTCTCTCTCTCTCTCTCTCTCTCTCTCTCTCTCTCTCTCTCTCTCTCTCTCTCTCTCTCTCTCTCTCTCTCTCTCTCTCTCTCTCTCTCTCTCTCTCTCTCTCTGTGGGCGTGTGTGTGTACCCAGTCCCTTCCCCGTGTCCCCCCCCCTTCTACGTTTTGTAGTGTAAACGCAGTGACCATGTCTCTCTCTCTCTCTCCCCCCTGAGCTCGGCCACAAAAACAACTGCATCCTTCCTGAGCAAGCGATGAGTCAGCGGCGGACTGTTGGAGGCGGACGGACGGGTGGGCTAGTTTGGGAGGGGGGAGGAGTGGGCATAGATGGTTGACTTTTTAGACGGTGGCCAACCGAACGGGACAGCGCGGGCCGGGTGCAGTGGGACGCCATCAAAGAGCAGACAGAAGGAAGCGCCCCGTTTCCACACAGCAGCCAGGGGCCAAAGGTGGCTGTGACAGAGTGGGGCTGTCACTGACGCTGGGGCAGCACGCACGCACACATACACACAACATTCACTCATCATATACATTCATACATAATCAAACATGCATACATATTCATTGATCTAATCAGACATGCATTTATACATATTACCATACATTCATATATCCATTCATACATATATTTATTTATTGTGTTGTGTGGTGTACATATATTTATTTATTGGGTTGTGTATATGTATTTATTTATTGGGTTGTGAGGGTATTGGTGTTGGAGGTTGTTTTTATATAATGTGTGTAGGAAATGGCAAATCAATTGATGTGTAGCACCTGTTTAGTAATGTTAATTAATTATGTGTGGCACCTGTGGAGGGGGAGGAGTCCAGGTGTCATGAGGGTTGCGTGCCCAAGGTTTGGGGTTCTTGCCCTGCTCTGTTACAATGAAGGTAACTTAGGGAAGCGCCGTAAGTGTTTTGTGTCGGGCTTGCCCTGCTCTGTTACAATGAAGGTAACTTAGGGAAGTGCCGTAAAAGTTTTGTTTGTCTGTTTATCAAATGAAGTTATTGTGGAACTCATTTGATATTCCAGGTAGTATAGTGTATTTTTTTGTTATTTCGATTGTCACTTTTTATAAACTAATGTCACCACTGCACCGTGGGAGGCCGGCAAATAAAACAACACCAAGATAATTTTTCCGACTACGCCATCATTTGTGTGAGTTTGGAGGGGAGAGGAGAGGAGAAGGACCCTGTCACAGTGGCCCTCTCTCTCCCAAACCCTCCTCCTGCCATCACACACTTAACTCTCTACTGTGGCGCCTGTGAAATCACAAATCCTATTGTTTATTTAATGTATTCAAATAACTATGATACTAAATGGGGCGCTCCAGTAGCACACCATGTACCGCGCTGCGTCGCTGATCGGCCGACCCGAGTTCGATTCCCGGACCCGCCGTTATTTGCCGAATGTCTTCCCCTGCTCTCTCTCCCGTTTCACCCTCACTGTATCTGTCGGTCATGTCTGACCAGGAAAAAGCGATAAACGCTAAAAAATAAATATAAAAAAATAAAAAACGATGATACTAAATAAGTATCACTTTCCATTCAATAAATTCAGATTTTAGACTGATGATGATGGATAGTATTTACTTGTCAGTAAGTTCTAAGTTGAATAGTATTTACTTGTCAGTAGGTTGAATAGTATTACTTATCAGTAGGTTGGATCATATTTACTTGTCAGTAGGTTGGATAGTAATTACTTGTCATTAGGTTGAATAGTATTTACTTATCAGTAGGTTGGATAATATTTACTAGTCAGTAGGTTGGATAGTATTTAATTGTCAGTAGGTTGGGCAGTATTCATTCTTATTTACTTGTCAGTAGGTTGAATAGTATCTACTTGTCAGTAAGTTGAATAGTATTTACTTTTCAGTAGGTTGGGTAGTATTTACTTGTCAGTAGGTTGGGTAGTATTTACTTGTCAGTAGGTTGGGTAGGGTAGTACCCTACAACCGTTCATGCCAAGTCTTTTTTTTCTTTCAGTATGTGAATTTTGAAGATAATCCACTTGCTGAGTGAATTGAATGTGAATTAATCCCAAGCCTGGTAGGACGCACAGGCCTGCTGCTGGCTGCATATTTATATCATGTGTCACTCAAAATTACAGATTTTCTTTTTTTAATGGTAAGTGTAAAACTGTAAGGTACACTAACCTGAGTTCCAGTGACAGAGCACAACACAACATTCTGCACTCGCTCACACAGCAACAAACGCACCACAGGTCACTTTAAACACACAAGAAAAGGACACTTTAAAGGAAGGGGAAAAAGGACACTTTAAGAAAATAACTTGTGATTATTGCATAGTATAGTTAGTAACAGCAAGTATAGCATAGGGACATAGAAGTAAAAATGTTATATTGTATAGTAGTGTACATAGGACCCAGTGTGTAACTGAGGGGTTACAATACCCTGACTGTATTAAAGATTGTGATATATTAAACCACTACTAGTTATGTACTTTAATTACTGGCCATACAGTACATGAATATATATGGTGAACACCCACACAAGAATACGGCATTGACACATAAAGTTCTATTTGGAGGGTATTTATTATTATTAAGCAACGTTAGGTTACAGATTGAGAATTAGGCTTGCGCTTGTATGGCGAAGAACACACGTAAAGTCAGTCAAGAGCGTAAGTCAATGAGAATAGTATGAATACTAGGATGGGTCTAAGCTGACGCCATATAGCAATTACATAGGGCACACTGGTACCAGCTGGAGACACTGGGGGGTTCCCTCCGGGGTGTAAGGCCGGTAGGGGTAGAGGAATGTTCGGGTACAAAGTCTGGGTCAACGAGGAATAACGAGGCTCCAGATACAGGAGCCAGTGCATGTACTCCCTTGATCAGCAGACAAAGCAGCAGTTGTAATCCAAGATGCTCGAATAGCATTGACGACAGCTAGCCAGCCTCTTCCTAGAGGCGGGCCCGAGTGATGATCCTCACGGGGGTAAATCCCAAACGACAGTGGGATCGCCGGTTCTCTTCTCCAGCGGTCACGGTCCCAAAGCAATATAATCCAACCAGAAATGGTTCTGCAGTCGCCGGTGTAGGTTCTCCGGTGTACATATCCAACGGTTCTCGCCTAGGACTCCTCGGGTGTGGGCACGGATTTAGGCCGCACAGCCTGGATAAGTGCACTAGCTAAATACACGACGAACCGATGGTAATGCTGGTCACTGAAGAACTGTAGCCGCACGATACACTATAAATGATCGACTATTATTTCACATTAGATTAAGTCGAACTCAACGTTACTGCGTTAAACTCTGACACTTTAGCATTCTATTCGCACGCGGTTCTCAATGCTCTATTTAGATGCAAGGTTGCTCACTTCACTGCACGTTGTATGCGTGGTGAAGGCATTAAGGTTTGGTAAGACTACTGCTGTTTACACCTGCGCCGTATTTATACGTAAGGTGAATTATCTAGTGCCAACCTCAGTTCTGTCTCGTATTACTGCGCAGACTCTGGGCATGTTGCGACATGCCCGGAGTTGCCTTTGAACTTGCCGTTGGGGGCTTGGTCGTTGGCACCTGGGGGTCGCTGTCCAATAGGAGAGCGAATATTACTCTGGTTTGTACACAGGTAAAGGGATATTCCGTGTATATATACAAATAATATACAAGGGATATCAAACGATATACAAATATTATACAAGGGATATCAAGCAATAAATATATATATTCGGTTTAATCTGACCCTTTGTAACACAGTGCCTTTAAGTGATTTATTAACATGTCTATTTTATCATGTCTATTCTACTTATTTTATTACTAGTATTTACTATTACTATTGTATTTTTGCACAATCGTAGCGGGCATGGCACTGTATGCCCTGGTATGTATGTGATGAATAAACTCTTGAATCTTGAATCAGAGAGTAAGTAAACAATGCTGAACATATTGCGATTTTCTTTGAGAAAAAAGTAGAGAACATCCGCAGCTCCTTCTCCCAACCCCCACCCATTCCACATTCTGAATCGAGAACCTCATCCTTCACTCTGTCATCCTTCTCTCCCATTACAGACGCCGAGGCCTTGACACTGGTAACGTCGAACCGTCCCACTGCCAGCTGGACAGTACATGCTAGTGCTACCCTCCCCACTCCTCCAGACCATCACCAGACATCCTCCCATTCCTAACGGCAACCATCAACTTCTCCCTCAACTCGGGGGTGGTCCCCACCTCCCTAAAACAAGCCGCTCATAACCGCTCAGGACCTATAACTGCAGCCTTCAACACAGTCAACCACCAGATCATCCTTGCGTCCCTCGCAGGAATGGGAGTGGCAGGCTCTGCGCTGGAATAGTTGACATCCTACCTCGACGACCGCTCCTACCAAGTATCATGGAGAGGGACCCTGTCGGCCCCTTCGGACGGGTGTCCCCCAGGGACCCCTCCTCTGTCTCTGAGCGGATCTTGGCCGGTCTGTCCGACATCTCCACCTGGATGATGACCAACCACCTCAAACTGAACCAAAGCAAAACAGAATTGCTTCACCTGCCGGCCAAATGCTCCCCCCTATCACAGTGGAGCATGTAGTTAATGTACTTCATTAATTTGATTACTCAAGTGTATAGGGAGGTGTAGTCTGACGTCACTTTGGTTTCCCGCGCGGTCCACCCGTATAACGATTTATCATTGGGAAAATGTATTATCGGCTATTGTAATAATTCTGCCTCATGAACATTGGCAAGCTTTCCATTTTTGCACAAAATGAGTTCCCTTCTATCACTAACATTATTGTTTAAGCATTTTTGGTTGAAATAAAATTATACGTAATTATTTTACGATTAATTTGCGAATTGTTTCATGTTGAGCTATAGATTGTGGATGAATACACACAGAAAAGTACACCATGCCAATGTTCATGCTTTATTTGTTTTAAACAAGACAATTTAGAAATGTGTCCATTGGAAATACATTGCAATTTCAAGCGAGGTGGACCGGCCGGAAACAACAATGACGTAACCACTACACCTCCCTATTGAATGTAACATTTCTGACACAAGCATAATTTGTCACTACTTAAAGGTTTTTCCACAGATATGATTAGATTATTACAACATTAAAATAATTAGTCTGTAATTTTTACTAACACTTTCAGAAAAGTTAAGTACTACTGTACTTAACTACTACTGTAGGTGCAGCTGTAAACTGGCCTACAACGTTTAGAAAAAATACATTTGTGTCTCTCTTTGCAAAATAGACCTCTCATCCACTTAAAGTGTTTTCTTAACTCATTCAGCGCCAGAGGGCGCTGTTTACTGTTACTGTTGAAAGGCCAACGCTTTAAAGTACAGGAATACGTGGCAGTGTTTGCAGGGCTAAAACTATATTATATATTATAGCTTTTTTTTTTTTATCCACTTTTTCTCCCACTTTTCTATATTTTCTCCCATCCCAATTTCGTATCATCCAATTCAACCCTCCCCTGTCACGAACGCTGTTTCTTGCCTCCCACAAGCCGGCTGCAATGTGGACTAAGTCATACATAGCAGAAGTCCCCTCCGGTACTTGGGCGACTTCAACCTGCCTGACTCATCTCAGTCAGTCATAGTAGTCTCCCTCCTACAATCATTTGACCTGACTCCCACTGCCATGCCTCCCACCCACAAAGCAGGCAACTCCTTGGATCTCATATTTTCCCGTAACTCCAGCATCATTAACACCACGGTAACTCCCCTACATGTATCTGACCATTCCTTCATATCCTTCTCACTAACTCTCATGCTTAACCGAAAGGTCTTCACCCCAACTCAAACCGTCTCACTCAGACGCAACCTGCCCTCCCTATCCCCCTCCACCCTCTCCTCTGACATACTATCCACTCTACCTTTGAGTGACACCTTCTCTGCTCTCTCCACAGAGATGGCAACCTCCACCCTCCTCTCAGCCCTTGCAACCTCCTTCGACAAGCTCTGTCCCCTCGTTGAGAAACCTGCCCGCCGTTCCCCACCCAGTCCATGGCTGACAGATCCAGTGAGAGAACAAAGACAGGTCCTGAGAGCAGCTGAAAGGAAGTATAGAAAGTCACGCCTCACTGCTGACATCGACACATATCACAACCTCTTGTTAACATTCTCCAAAACCATTACTAATGCCAAAGCTTCTTTCTTTCACCATAGGATCGAGGCCTCTGCCAAGAATCTTCGCAAACTGCATGCTACCATGTCCTCCCTCCTCACTCCCCCCCCATCCCCCCCTCCCTCATCTTTCTCTGCCGAAGACTTTGCGATCTTCTTTGAGGAAAAAGTGGAGAACATCCGCAGCTCCTTCTCCCAACCCCCACCCATTCCAAATGCTGAATCGAGAACCTCATCCTTCACTCTGTCATCTTTCTCTCCCATTACAGAAGCCGAGACCCTGACACTGGTAACGTCGAACCGTCCGACTACATGCCAGCTGGACCGGCTACCTTCCCCACTCCTCCAGTCCATAGCACCAGACATCCTCCCATTCCTAACTGCAACCATCAACTCCTCACTCAACTCGGGGGTGGTCCCCACCTCCCTAAAACAAGCCAGAGTCACGCCCCTCATAAAAAAACCATCCCTGAACCCTACCGTCATAGGCAACTACCGTCCTGTCTCTCTTCTCTCCTTCCTTTCTAAAACACTTGAACGTGCTGTATCCCAGGGGTTCCCAAACTTTTCAGGCCGGGGCCCAGAAAATAAGGCGTCAGAGAGCCGCGGCCCAATGCACATCGTCTGGCTTTTTTTTTTTTTTTTTTTGTCAGGCGACCGATTTTTTAAGCCAAATATCACTTCAATCCTATTAAGTTAGTTCAAGTTAGTTATTCATTTATATGTGCTATTTATGAGAGGGCTAACTTGTTGCAAAATAATAATGATAATAATAATAGCCTCATTAAAATAATATTGTTGCTTCGGTTGTTTTCAGTGTTTTATGTGCATAATCTGTTATTTAGTTTGAAATGTTCGTTGAAATAAGTAGATTTTTCGTTTTTGTTTATTTATTAAGTTAATATAAAACCATATAGTCACATTTTAGAATACAATAGAATAGAATTTTAGAATACAACTAGAAACACTGTCCTGGCCTGCTTCTAAGTTCAGTGGCCTGACAAAAAAAATAAAAATAAAAAAATAAAAAATAATTTTTTTTTTTTTTTTTTTTTTTTTTTTTTAAATCATCTCGCGGCCCATCCGTGGCTGCTCGCGGCCCACTTTTGGGTCGCGACCCCGACTTTGGGAACCACTGCTGTATCCAACCAACTTACTGCTTATCTCTTACAGAATGACCTCCTAGACCCTAATCAGTCAGGCTTCAGGACTGGTCACTCCACAGAGACAGCCCTCATTGCGGTCACAGAGGCACTTCACTTAGCAAAAGCGAAAGGCCTCTCCTCTGTCCTGATTCTCCTAGATCTATCTGCAGCCTTCGACACAGTCAACCACCAGATCCTCCTCGCGGCCCTCGCAGGAATGGGAGTGGCTGGCTCTGCGCTGACATGGTTGTCATCATACCTCAATGACCGCTCCTACCAAGTGTCATGGAGAGGGACCCTGTCGGCCACCCGCCCCCTGCGGACGGGTGTCCCCCAGGGCTCGGTTTTAGGACCCCTTCTCTTCTCCCTCTACACTAAATCACTGGGTAACATTATCACGTCTCATGGCTTCTCCTACCACTGTTATGCCGACGATACTCAACTCTTCCTCTCCTTCCCTCCCTCAGATATCCACGTCTCTGAGCGGATCTCGGCCTGTCTGTCCGACATCTCCGCCTGGATGACGACCAACCACCTCAAACTGAACCTAAGCAAAACAGAATTGCTCCACCTGCCGGCCAAATCCTCCCCCCTGACCGACCTTTCCATCACAGTCGAGAATGCAGCTGTGACCGCGTCCCCGACCGCCAAGAACCTTGGTGTTGTCCTCGACGACCAGTTGAACTTCTCTGCTCACATCGCAGCGACAACCAGAACCTGCCGATTCCTCCTGAGCAACGTCAGAAGGATACGCCCCTTCCTGACAAAAGAAGCCACCCAACTCCTCGTCCAATCAACAGTCATCTCCCGCCTCGACTACTGCAACGCACTGCTCGCTGGCCTCCCGGCCAATGCCACTAAGCCTCTTCAACTCATTCAGAACGCAGCGGCCCGCCTGATCTCAAACCTACCGAAGTCGGCCCATGTCACCCCACTTCTTAGGGACCTGCACTGGCTCCCCATTGCTGCACGAATCCGCTTCAAGGCCCTTGACCTAGCATACCGTGCGGCAAAGGGAACTGCTCCCGCCTACCTCCGGTCAATGGTCTCTAACTACACACCCTCAAGACCCCTACGCTCTGCATCTTCTGGCCGCCTCAGACCTACTCCTATCCAAGCTCCGGGAGGGTCATCAAAGAGAAGTCGCCTATTCTCAGTCCTTGCCCCACAATGGTGGAATGAACTACCCACCCCAGTTAGGACAGCCGAAACACGTCCAATCTTTCGCCGTCGACTAAAGACTCACTTCTTCAACCATTATCTGAATAAAAAATAAAAAATAAAATAAAAAAATCTAACCCTAACTAACCATACTGTCATGCACTTGTCCTAATAAACTAACCTACACTGTAGCACTCAACACTTTGATGAACATTGTTACTCAGCTGATAGAGTTGTGCTCTTCCTGATGGCTTGTCGTACAGAACTTGTAAGTCGCTTTGGATAAAAGCGTCAGCTAAATGACTAAATGTAAATGTAAATGTACTTGAGGTAACAGCAGTCGCATCTTTTCATCTGCGCAGCTCGATCTCTCAGTGGCGAGGAGTAACGCGTGGGAGGCTCACGCTGCCCCCGACACTTCCTGATTCTACTGCGCAGGCGCACCAACCGACCTGTAGGAGTCGCTGTCCACAACGCCCGATCCCCACCCATCAGTTTCCCACCCCCTAATACGGCCAATGTGTATTAGTATGGACGGCCAGCTAAACTGAAAGCAATGTGGAGCGCCTTGCCCACTACGCCACGTAGCCGCCCTATTATTATATATTATAGCTATGGATATAATTATGCCACATCAATGTGGAACGCCCTACCCACAGCTGTAAAGGAATGTGAATCAGTACCCACTTTCAAAACCACTCTCAAAGAGCACCTACGGGAGACTGCAATTCGAAAAAAACTGGCCCCTGTAAATGTCCTAACCCAACCCCCTCAAATGTACAGTTACCCCACCCACCCACCCGCCCTGTCTTTCTCTGGTCTGCATCCCTTTAACAATTGTGTGTATTGAGCTGTACTGTATTGTACCCATTCTGCAATCTGTTAATAAAATTTTCAATCAATCAATCAATCAATCAATCAATCAGTACATTACACACATATGCTCCGATCGTAATGAAGGAATTATTGGATCAACGCAAGATTGATACCATATAGCCCTTACCTGGACTAGGATGTACCCCAAAAAGAATATTCCAATTATCTGATCACCATTCCAAGTATTGATGTCGATCGTGTCGCCAACATAATCCACCAAAGAACATGAATCGGGAGTGTTTGATTCATATCAATCCATGCATTATAACCGCTCGTCATGCACGACTAGGAAAAGTCCGCCCGGACCTATTAATCAACGCACACCCAAATACATAGAGTTTCAAAGGATGTGCAATACCGGCCACAACCCACCAGGCAGTGGTATTGGACTAGATTGAAACGGCTAACAGAATGCTCTTTTGTAACACATTGCTGCCTCCCAACTCCACTCCCATCTCCAGTCCAACACCCTCTACGAACCACTTCAATCTGGCTTCCACCCTGCTCACAGCACTGAAACTGCACTGGTCAAAGTAATCAACGACCTCCTCATCTCCGCTGATGCTGGTGCCCTCAACATCCTGATCCTACTAGATCTCAGTGCAGCCTTTGACACAGTGGGTCACTCCATCCTCCTCCAAAGGCTGCACAAACTGGGTGTTGAGGGCACAGCACTTGACTGGTTTTCTTCCTATCTCACTGACAGACATCAATTTATCTCCCTCTCCGGCCACACCTCTTCCCCCTCCCCAGTCACACAGGGGGTCCCCCAAGTCTCAGTCCTAGGCCCCCTGCTCTTCATCCGCTACATTCTCCCCCTCTGTCACATCATTCGCAAATACAACCTCAACTTCCACTGCTATGCTGATGACACCCAAATTTACACACTACAGTGGAGGTTATTCCATAACAACACGTGAAACACAAATTCACTCATAATTCACAATTATTATTAATTTACATATTATTTATTATTATATATATATTTTTTTATTGTAAATGTTTTCCTCTGTAAAAAAATGCCAGTGAAAAAAATGTTTCTTCAAAAATGGCCAAAAGTGACAGCTCTGAGCTCTCTGATCAGGCCTGCAGTCAGTAATGGCTAGCTGTCATCACTCAAGTGCAACTTTCCCTGCACGGGTTGATCTTTTTATTCTATTATCCAATCAAAATAGGCTATTTGAGTCATCTAAGCCCCGCCCGTGCAACTTTGCGCACGCTACTCACGAACGCGGGTTGAATGATTGACAGCCCTCGACGGTCTGAGACTCAATCAGAGAGGAGCTGCCGCGACATGGCATAGACCACTGCACTTCCGCGTTACATGGAGCTGGTGAGGAGGAGGGGGGCGGGGGGACGAGAGCGCGAGGGAATCAAATGAATGCGCTGCCTTCCCCCCCGAACCTCCCATGAGCTCAAAATACCGGAAGTGGTCAATTGTTTACACTTTCCATGGGATAAAAGAACGTGTCTCGACTCGAGTCGGACTTGTCACGATGGAGAAGCTGCAATATTCAATGGAAGATGAGATCGGTCACTGCTTTGGCTGTTGTGTGGTGAGTGCATTTAAAATATATATATGTGTAATACACCAACACGGTTCCCGCGGGCACCAGGTAGCCCCCAAGGTCCACATGAGTCGCCCGGCAAGCCTTGCTTGCGTTTCGAATCAAATATTAATATCGCCGCGGGGAGGGGGGGGGGGGCATAATCCCACGGGACAATGGGATTGACCGATATGTTTACCAATATTCCAATGTACAGTTTTTCTGTACCATTGACTCAGAATGGTCTGTTTTATTGAAATCGTCACAGCAGTATAGTTTGTTTATACTAGTATGATATTTAAACATGGTCCCCAAAATGAATGGAAGTGAATGAGGAGCCTGACACCTGGGAGGAATGGGGGTGTTGCAGCGTTGGGGATGTTTAAAAAATATAATTTAATATATAATATAATATAATAATTTTGTGCTTCACCAAGAAATTTGGTCAGCAGCCGCCACTGCCACACTATCCCCCCACAGCCCTCCCCTCAGTCACATTGAATCCTGCATCACTGAACTACAAACCTGGATGACCCATAACCTCCTCAAATTAAATAGCGACAAGACAGAACTTTTCATCATCGGCACCAACACCACCCTCACCAGATCCGGACCCATCACACTCACCATCAATGACTCCACCATCACCCCCTCCCCCCTAGTCTGCAACCTCTGTGTCATCCTCGACCCCACCCTCTCATTTGACCCCCATGTCCGCTCCATTGTCAAAACTTCATATTTTCACCTCCGCAACATTGCCAAAATCCGTCACTGCCTCTCCCCCCCTGCTGCTGAATCCCTCATACACGCCTTCATCTCCTCCCGCCTGGACTACTGTAACTCCCTCCTCACTGGCATCACCTCCCGCTCCCTCCATAAACTGCAGATGGTCCAAAACTCAGCCGCCCGCCTCCACACTCCTCACCCGGTCCTGCGAACACATCACTCCTGTCCTCCACTCCCTCCACTGGCTCCCAATCAAGGAACGCATTAACTTCAAAACACTACTCCTCACCTTCAAAGCTCTCCATAGCCTGGCCCCCCCCTACCTGACTGACCTCCTTCTCCCCTACCGCCCCACCCGTTCCCTCCGGTCCTCTTCCACTCTTTCCCTCACTGCCCCGTCATCCAAACTCAAAAGTTTTGGTGACCGGGCATTCTCACGAGCTGCACCCCGACTCTGGACTCCCTCCCTCAGACCATCAGAGACTCTCCCTCACTCTCCACCTTCAAATCCAGACTCAAAACCTACTTGTTCTCCCAAGCATTCAACCTTCCTTACCCATAACCACCCTCCTCCAACTCGCCACCATTTCCCCCTGCCCCACGTTCTCTCCTCTCCTGCCCCCCCCACCCCCCCTTGGTTTTCCCTTACTCTCCTCCCGACTGTCTCCCCTACTCACTCCCGTACTTGCTATCCGTTACTCGTGGTTTTATGTTCCTGTGTATTCCTATTGTCCTCCGTTTTCATGTGGTTCTATGTTTCTTTGTTTTCTTTGTTTCTTTTTTGCCTATTGTCAGCAACTTTGGGTCTTTGAAAAGCGCTATACAAAATAAATGAATTATTATTATTATTATTTGATTCGTTTTCTGTAAAAACAGGACATGTCGTGGATATTGATTGTTGTTTACAGTAGCCAATAGCACTGAATGTGCATTATGGTCAACCCATTAGCTGGCAAGCTAATGTTAGCAACGTACGTTAGCAAAATTACACAACATTAGTAACGTTAGCTAGCAAACTAATATTGAACATTTGTTCAATTTATTCAACATTTAGTTATCTAGCTTAGTTACAATGTGCTATACATTTCTTTTTAGAAAGTATTTCATTCGATGCAAAACGTATTAACGCCCATGTGCAGGATGACAACTTTGTTGTCATTGTTGGGACAGATACTGGCGTATAAGTCTGACGTCACTTTGCCCCAACAGGTCCACAGAGGACGCCATAGCCCATGTGCTGCACACAGCAGCATCACACCTGGACAAGAGGCAGGGGAACTATGTGAGAATGCTATTCATCGACTACAGCTCAGCATTCAATACCATAGTCCCCTCCAAACTCATAGCCAAGCTCAGGGACCTGGGCTTGAACTATGACATCTGCCAGTGGGTCTTGGACTTCCTGACGGGCAGACCCCAGGTGGTGAGAGCAGGCAACTGCACCTCCTCATCCATCACTCTCAACATAGGGGCCCCCCAGGGCTGTGTTCTGAGTCCCCTCCTCTACTCCCTGTACACACATGACTGTGTGGCACAGCGGAACAACAACACAATCATCAAATTTGCTGACGACACAGTAGTGGTGGGCCTGATCTCTGCAAACGACGAGAGGGCCTACCTGGAAGAGGTAAAGGTTCTAGCGGGATGGTGTCAAGAGAACAGCCTTTCCCTGAATGTCAGCAAAACAAAAGAGATGATTGTGGACTTTAGGAGGTCGGGGGTCAGGGACTACAGCCCCCTCAGCATCGACGGGGCACCGGTTGAGAGAGTGAACAGTTTTAAGTACCTCGGAGTCCACATATCCGAGGACTTGACATGGACCACACACATCGACAGTGTTATCAAAAAGGCACGACAACGCCTCTACTTCCTTAGGCGCCTAAGGAAGTTCAAAGTGAGTCAGAAGATCCTCAAGAACTTCTACTCATGCACAATAGAGAGCATCCTGACTGGCAATATCACCTCCTGGTTTGGGAATAGCACTGCACAAGACCGTAGCAGACTACAGAGAGTGGCCCGTTCAGCCGAACGCACAATTGGAGGGGGGCTTCCCACTCTCCAAGACATTTACAACAAGCGCTGCATGGGTAAGGCTAAGAGAATAATCAAAGACCCCAGCCACGCAAACAACTGCCTCTTTGAACTGCTGCGGTCAGGCAAGCGATACCGGAGTCTCATGGCAAGCACAGAGAGACCCAGAAGGAGCTTCTATCCCCAGGCCATCAGGATGCTCAATGAACAATGAACAATAACAGACCATCAAATACACCTACAACACACACATCCACACTCACTTTAAATAAACAACACACTGTAGCACCCACTTTAGACACTAACACACTTTATATTTATTGGCATCAATCTCATGCACCTCATCACAAGGTGGCACCACAAGCTAAGCTATACCTCACCATTTCTACACTGTACTGTATCTGCATTGTATAGACTGTACATATACTGTATATGTATATTGAACATTTTTGTTTTGTTTACACTTGTTTACATACTTGACTTTCTATTTTATACTTATATTATAATATCTTGTTATTTTATCTAGCACACTCCCAGGAGCAAAACAGAAAGAAGCATTTCATCCAAAAGTATTCTGTATTTCTGTATGACAACTAATAAAGAAACTTGAACTTGAAGTGACATACAAGACATAATGTGATAAAAGAACATAAACATATATTTTGATTTTCAAAATGGATAGTTCATTCCTCAAAAGCAAGTATTCATGTCAATGAAAGTGTCACTGTCATCAAAATGAAAAGTCCTGACACCATTGTTTATGAACAAGATAGTCAAATTGCTTTGCCATGTTTTCGTTATGACAGTTCACTCTGTAAGTGTTTTCCAATGCAAAAAAGTCAGATCTTGGTGACACTACCTGAAAATGCTCAAGACAGCCCTAAACACTATTTGCACAGCCATTTGACATCTACAGTTACACATTACTGTACACACTGTACACATTGTAATATTCCCTCCTTGTTGGTCTCGGACATCAATGGTTGCTCTCTGTCCAATGTGATTTCTTCCACGCCTTCTACCTTTTTCCAGATTGAAACCCGCCTCATCAACGTATAATGTGTGCAGCGGTTCCCTGGTACACGCTTTATCCCAGAAGAGAGAGAGAAAAACTATAAACTTTTCCTGTGTAACATAATGCATTTTGGACAACATATTGTACAGTATGAACTGTCATGTAAGTGTACTGCATGGCACTATACAAAGTAACCAGTTTACAGCACTGAACATTAGAGTATGCATAGAACACATAAATGTTTTACTTGTACATACTGGTGGCGGATCTCCTTCACTCTGTCACTGTTCCGGTCAAATGGCACATTGTACTACAATTGTTTCATGCACATTTAATTTCCCCTGAGCACTCTGTCAATTGTAGCGATTGAAACAGATTCAATATTCCCAAAGATATTGTCATCCTCTATAACAGCGCTTTGTAGCTCTCTCAACCTTATGGCATTGTTTGCAATCACCATTGCACAAATGGCTTCCTCTTGTTGCGGAGTAAAAAGGGGCCCTCTTCCACCTCTACAAGGTTGTCTTGCAATCCTATGTGGTGCAGAGTAAAATTACAGTAATGTACAGCAAACATGAGATATACTGCTTTACAGTAACCCATAACTGTAGTGTACAATAACAGTGCTTCCCACTTGTAAAATGCTGCAGTACAGTACCATACTGTAAATATGGCAAATCTTTACTGTAACACTACTTTACACTACAATACAGTAAATCTGTGCTGCAGTAAAGCTGTCTAAATGTAAAATGTAAAAAGTGACAAGTTCTTGTCCCACTGCAAGCTTCATGTATGACACAATGGCAGTAGTGCAGTGCAGATTGTTTAGTGCTGAATTACTGTCCAGTATACACACCTGCTCTCCTGATGAAATGTTTGAATACAGTAATTTTATTTACAGTGGTTCTCTCAACATTTGGCTGCACCCTTCAACCAGCCTCAGCCATTGTGAGGCCGTGAAGATTGACAGATTTTGACAACTAGTTCGACATTTTTGTATGTAATGACTCAAGCAATGAAATGAGGACTATTAGTTTTATAGGGAATGACTATTCAGCAGTCATAAGTATAGTTAATTTTGACTGACATGACATAAGCAAATGATAATGTCATAAAACAGCAGAGAATTGTATGAAAGCAATTGATGCATGTCCAAAAGCATTTGCAATTTGTTCGGAGGAATGAGAAACTGCTACTATGATGTGCACAAATGACTAAATGTTGTGGAGGTTGAACTAACAGTTATGAGAACTTTAATTCTGATCAGAGAAATGCACCAAAGCAATTGAGAAAAACTGTAAACAAAAACAAAAAACAACTCAGCCACAGGTGTAAGTATGCCTACTGACTGTCCACATTGCTTTCCTCTCTAGATGCAACAATAACAGTCTATCCATACAACTACAGCTCCCTCCTCTCTCCGCCAGTCATCTGATTCTCTTCCTGTTGTGAGGAAAAAAGTCACCAACCAAACCCCACCCTCTCTACTGACTGTAATGGTGCGTTTGGTCGGTCCTCATCCACTCGTCAAGTCGGGAATGTATCATGTGACCAAAGGTAAATACGAGGTGTTCGGGTCGCTAGTTAGGTTAATAAAGTCAGGACCAATCGGATGCCAGGCAGCATTATTTCTTGATGCAGGTGGTTTGAGAAGATTTGGAGGAATCCCAGCATGTTAAAATTATATTTAGATTAGATTAGATTCAAATGATTGTCATTAATACAGCACAATGGGCCTGGTCTACAAGATACACTACACGACCAAGGTACCCATGTACATGTCAAAATACTTCCCAAAGGTCAGTGAATACCCTGATCACAACACCAGAGGGAGCTCCACAAATCATGTTAAACCCAGATTCGGCTCAAACAAGGGACTAAACACGTTTAGCAATTATGCCACATCAATGTGGAACGCCCTACCCAAAGCTGTAAAGGAATGTGAATCACTACCCACTTTCAAAAACACTCTCAAAGAACACCTACGGGAGACTGCAATTCGAAACTGGCCCATGTAAATGTCCTAACCCAACCCCCTCCAATGTACAGTAAATTACCAAGTATGGTTGTCAATATTCAAATGTACAGTTTTGCTTGTACAGTTCTACAGTGTTTCCCACCCACCCACCCCTCCTACCCAACCCCCACCCCACCCACCGAACCACCTCCAATGTACAGCCCCCCCCCCCCACCTACCCAACGTACAGTTTTTACGTCAAATGTATATACTCTTTTCTATACTCTTTTTGTATCACAAACAGTACTGTATTTGCAAATCTGGTATGTCATAAATGTATAGATGTAGCAGTACTGTCTATCTGTATGTCATGTATGTCATATATGTCCTGATTAATTGAAAATGGGGGACCCTGATGTAAACAAGACGAAAGTCTTTCTGATTGATTGAAAACTTTATTAACAGATTGCAGAATGGGGACAGCACAGTACGGCTCAATACATACAATTGTTAAGGGGATGCAGACCAGAGAAAGACTTTCGTCTTGTTTACATCAGGGTCCCCCATTTTCAATTCATCGTAACATATATGACAAACTCTGGTCTGCATCCCCTTAACAATTGTGTGTGTATTGAGCTGTACTGTATTGTACCCATTCTGCAATCTGTTAATAAAGTTTTCAATCATCAATCAATCAAACAAACAAACACAGTACAACGAAAATAAGTTTGGCATCCACAACCACAACCAGAGTGTACATGTAACAGTAAAGTGCAATAGCAATATATATGTGCAGGTGATTAATTAAACAGGTGATTACACTTCTGATTATGTCTCGTGATACTCCATGTTCATAATAAAGTATATGTGCACGTGCACCACAAAACGTCAAGATTTCCGACTTGACGAGGAGCGACCCAACACTCCATGAGCCTGGCTGGCGCGCACTGCCGCGCAGTGGCTGGAGATGTGGACGAGGGAGGAGGACTGACTGACTGACTGACTGCTGGGTCGAGGACGCGCCTGTGTGATCTGTGCGATGGAGTTATTGCGCTGTTTGGATATCGACAATAATGACATGATGATGCGTCGCCGCGCTTGGAATTGAACCACGGCCGCCGCGCAGTTTAATTAAACACGGGGACGCGACGTTTCTTTGGTGTGTTTCTGTCGGGAAAGTAGCAGCACGCGTTGGAGTGACCTTCCAGAAACTCGGGGCAGTTGCAAAAGTTATTATTATTAATACAAGTCCAACTACAAAAGAAACATTGTTTATGTTTTTCCCCCACCGGACAAGACCGCAAAGTAATGGATGATGTTTTGACCGTGATGAGGATCCCGGGGTGTTGTTGTTGGTGACGGGACACTGCAGAGTTTGGGTCAGACGCCGTTATTCGAGATGTGGGTTTATTAAAACGCGAGTCGGTCACAGACTCACACAGCTTTGAGACTTCAAGTAGAAACACGGGTTCGCAGGGACTGAATGGTCCTTTCCTGCTATTCTTCTCGACTTCTCAGCGTTTCCTGCTTATGGTGGTGGTCACTGCACTTAAAGGCTAAAAATACAGAAAACTCTGTATTGTATGTAAAAAGGACAACTGAATGCGGGAGTGTTCCCTTGGATTTCTAAACATTGTACAACTGTACAGGTGTTACTTTTTAACATTTGTATTAGACTTTTTAATTATTTTTTTTTTTATCTTTGATCAGAATGAAATTAGTGCCCCCCCCCCCCTTTCAAATGAGGACAAACAGCTAATTATTTGATTATAATTATGATTGTGACTGTGTGCCCCAATTATAGGCGGTAGCAGTGATAATGTGCTCAAACCATGTGTTTAGAAACCACACAGCACATCAAATGAACAGAATGCAATCGAGTGGAGACGGTTCTGCCTCTCGGAGCTTTGAAACACTTGGCAGGATCGTCCACATTAATTGCTTCTGTCCGATAGTCGCTATTTCGAATGGAGACTCATGCATTCGATGTTGAGACAAGCTTTTAATTCCATTCATTTTGAGTATCCTGTGGCCTGTTTGTTAGTCGAGCCTTTGAACACATTTCATTGGTCCCTGATGAGCCAACAAGAAAGACAGGAAAAGGAGAGAGGCGCAATAAAGTACTCTTTTGTACTTTATTTTCAAACCCGTGGGCTACCGAATCGGATCCAGTAAAAAAAAATCAGCTCGAGGCTCCATGGAGCCGCTGAAGAACATATTCAGCCGCGGCCCGCTGTCCAACTGGAAAAACCTGGATCAATCGCAGAAGGGGAACTTCGCAAACCCCGTGTGGACGGCCCTGTTCGACTACGAGGCGTCCGGCAAAGATGAGCTCACCTTGCGCAAAGGTGACCTGGTGGAGGTGCTGTCGCTGGACACCGACATATCCGGCGACGACGGCTGGTGGGCGGGCAAGGTCAACAACAAGGTTGGCATCTTCCCTTCCAACTACGGCTCCTTCAAGCCCAATGGATACGGGAAACTGCCCGGGAACGGAGTGGCGGGGGAGCTCGTCCCGGCCGCGGTGGGAGCGTTTGAACCCGAGGCCGTGGATTTTCGTGAACTGAGCCTGGAGGAGGTCATTGGTGTGGGCGGCTTCGGCAAGGTGTACCGCGGCACCTGGCGAGGCGGTCTGGTGGCCGTGAAGGCCGCCAGGCAAGACCCGGACGAGGACATCAGCGTCACGGCGCAGAACGTGCAGCAGGAGGCACGCCTGTTCGCCATGCTCACCCACCCCAACATCATCGCCCTCATGGGGGTCTGCTTGCAGGAGCCCAACCTGTGCCTCATCATGGAGTACGCCTCCGGCGGGCCGCTGAGCCGCGCGCTGGCGGGCCGCCGCATCCCGCCACACGTCCTGGTCAACTGGGCCGTGCAGATAGCCAGAGGGATGCTCTACCTCCACACGGAGGCCATCGTCCCTGTCATCCACAGAGACCTCAAGTCGAACAACAGTAAGTCAACAGATGTGCCCGTGTACAAAGTGACAACCAGGCTGTAAACACCTGGTACGTGAGATATAGAAGTAGACTAAAACAGGTTTGACCGGGGCGGTCAGGTGGCGTAACGGAGATTGCGTTCGTCAACCAACCTCGGAGCGGCTGGATTCGCCTGTTCGAATCCAGCTCCCAGCTCCGGGGTTGTCACCAGCTTGCTTGGCTGGCCGTTCACACTAATACAATTGGCAGTATTAGAGGGGGGGAGAAGCTGGCGGGGTGGGTCCGGGTCGTTGTAAACAGCGACTCCTACAGTTCGGTTCGGGGCGCCTGCTCAGCGTGGATAGGATCTAAGGGGGGTAGTGTGATCCTTCCACACGCTACGCCCTCTCAGTGAGAGTCCGCGCTGCCAGGTGAAAAGAAGCGGTTGATTGGCTGGACGTGTGTCGGAGGAAGCACGTGATAGCCTCCACTCTCCCAGACCGACTGTGGGGGGTAAGTGCGCAGCGACCAGGAAGGGGATTGGGAATTGGCATAACGACTAACATTGGGATGGGAGAAAATCAGAGGAAAAAGGAGGGGGGAAAAGATAAAATAAAAAAAAACAATAAAAAAAAAACAGGTTTGACCGGCTATTATCCTTAATAAATCACTGGAATTCCCCTGCCTCTGTGGCTCAGAGTACCAAGTCATTCATCTAAAACCTATGCCCAGCCTGGCAGTTCTCCATTGAAACGGTTGAGAGAGCACTGACATATTCAACGGGGGTTCTCTTAGGGTAAAGCAAGGCCCGTAGTATCCAAGGGACATGGTGTACATATAGCATTTACATAGGCAACCCTTTGTGACGGCAAGACGTTGCCTCGAAACAAAGGCAACGTTATTTCCCTCCGTGAGAGTATCTGCTCTAATAGTTTGAGAATCGCCCAAGTCCAAAACGTCTCGTGAATCAGGGAAATTCAATTGTAACCTTTAAATAAAAAAATACAATAAGTCTTGATGCAGATATACTGTCGTCCGTGGGGTGATGCAGTGTAGCAACGCGATCCATCTTATTTACGAGTTTCTATCATGGTTTAAGTCAAAAGAACACCAGGGGCGTTGAGTGATAGGTATTATGACAAGTCATTGTTTGAGATAGTGGTGGTGTTGCTTCATACTCAATCATGTGATCTGGACGCTGTTAATGTTGGGCCAGGCCACTGCGTAGCATGCACGACAACACACAGACGGAATAAACGGATCAGCTTGACTAGCAAAGGTCAGGATTTGCATTGGGAACGTTTCACCTCACACTTTTGGACTTTGAATCTCTGTGGGGGTTGTCTGTGTGTGGGAATGACTTGTGTCAGGGTTTTCGGGACGCTACCTTCGACACGTAGGCACCAGACCTTGACATTAACAGAGCTTGACAGAGGATCCCTGTCAGTGGCTCCTGATCTGCAGTTCTGAGTGTGTTTTCCTGCTCGGCAGCCCCATGGCCTCTGAAAGAACTCCTCCACCTGTTCTAACCCTCACCTTCAAGGTTCCACGAAATACAAGATACATCCACAGACTTCGCTCTTTTTTTCCATTCTTAATGGGAGAATTGAACGACACCACACACACATTCCATAGGGTCCTGATAATGTGGGCCTTGATGGTGTGAGTGCCAGGAGATCTCTAGACTCTAAACTCCCAATTTCAAGGTTCGCTTGAGTTCTAGGCGTTCCCTTTTTCAACTTTTACTCGAAGGGAGCCTCTCTGCCGAACTCCCCTTCAACACATTCCACCATCTAGCTCAGGGTTTCTTAACAGGGAGTGTTTGGGGGGCGCTGTGTGCAGAATTGTTGAAAGGGGGTGTTGAGATGCTCAAAGGGGGGCACTAGTTTATTTAATTTATTTATCTTAAAAAATAATAATAATATCAGAACAACTTCACTGGAACAAAAAAAAAACAATGATAAAGATTTTATTGGGTCGCATTGTTAGAAGCCTTTATTTGAAACACAACACTGACAGGCTTAATTGACCCAATAACAGAGCCTAATAGAAACTTAATTAATGGCTGAGAATTTCATAAATACACATGATGAACAGAGAATAATCATAATTGAGAGCTGAAAATTAAATTCGCATTCAGGGTGGTTATGGAACACGGACGTCAGATAGGGGGGTGTTGACCCAGAACAGGTTGAGAACCACTGATCTAGCCAGGGGTGCGTTGCTCATGGGACGGGGAAGCACGCACACACACATGCACGGATGTGCACGCGCGGGCACACTAGTGATGTGACGATTCATCGATTTGCATCGGTGCGCCGCATAAACGTTCACGATGCGAGTGCACCGGTACAATAAGTGCGCTTCGGCTACAATTCAGGCTGAACTCGCGATGCATCTTGTTGTAGCGTCTTTGCATCGGTCAAACCGATGCATTCATATAATTTCCTCTCATCCACTTCTGTCAGCAGTGCACTGTGACTGCACACAGGACACAGCAGATACTATTGCTTCGCTACTACAGAAGGCGAGAGCCGCGTCACAGTTATCAACAACAAACAGTGGAAGTCGAGGAGGAGACATGAATAGAATTGATCAACATGGCTAACGCTAGTAGCCTCTGGCTAAACTAACTAACTAAGATGCAGATTGACTCTGCAACACCAGTTCCATTAGTGAGGAGGGGGGGGGGGGGTATATTGAAGACGCTTGACAACAGGTTCAAAGATAACTTCACATTTATTGGCAATTCGTTTCCTTATATCGCTTCCTCCAGCAGGTTCCAACTGTGTTGACAAAATGCAATCCTGCTCAGCTACGGAGCATCAGAACGCTCAATCTCTCTCTCTCTCTCTCTCTCTCTCTCTCTCTCTCTCTCTCTCTCTCTCTCTCTCTCTCTCTCTCTCTCTCTCTCTCTTCTCTCTCTCTCTCTCTCTCTCTCTCTCTCTCTCTCTCTCTCTCTCTCTCTCTCTCTCTCTCTCTCTCTCTCTCTCTCTCTCTCTCTCTCTCTTTCCCCCCCCCCCAAGAGAGTCCACCAGCAGGACCACTGCACAAGCAGCCCTGTATTGTATTGTTTGTATATTGAGCAGCGAGGAACAGGTTAGGATCTGGGAAATTCATATCATTCGATCACAGACATCTTGGTCGCAAACAACAGGGGACTGTAATCAAACAGCATTTGTGACCAAAGACAATTTTTTTTTATATCTTGTCACAAAATATTCAGAATATTTAAGTCTTATGAAATATATATATATATATATATATATATATATATACGTATTGTTATTGAAAAGTCTTTCTGAAGTTCACAAGTTCTCCCCCCCCCTCCATATCGCCAAGCCCTGTGACACAATCTCTCTCTGTGGTGGGAAGATGGTATCGCTTCTCTCTCTCTCTCTCTCTCTCTCGCTCTCTCTCTCTCCCGCGTCCTCCTTGCTCTTGTTTTCTTTATTCTTCTTTGAATCTTTGTCCCTGGCTTGCCCCGGCTTGTCTCCCTACAGCTATATACCTCTTGTTGTGTTGCCACTGAGCAATATCCTGTTGTGAAGGAGAGAAGAGGAGGCGGATGGGGGGGGAGGGGTGGGGGTGGTGTTTTAATTTAAAAAGACATTCAGTCTATATTCATTTAGCAGTTGTTGCACCAATGGGTTTTGTGAAAGCAAGCAAAGAGAGGCTTGTATCCTATTCAGGCAAACTACGTCCACGGTCCAGCAAGAACATTTAGGACGGAACACTTTTGCGACAAATCTAACCCTCAGTATCTCATTGGATACTGAGAAACGGATCACGTGTGTTGCCACCACGACACCCTTAAAACCCTTTCAGGCACACGGTGTTGTGTGCGAGATGAAACTTTGAGAACTGAACGTGGTAATAACGATGTAGCAATGGCTACCGGTCATTGAGACCCGTGGAGTTGCGGAATTCTGAGAAAAAAATACAAAAAGCATACACTTGAAGCGGGCTAAATAGTTTTTAGTAATAGTTTTAGTAATTTCTTTAATCGTTGATTAGTTATTATCGCTAGGAAGGCCTTTGAAACAAGAGCCAGAGTTTCAGTAGTGTAAGAGTTACTAACCAGAGGAGCGCACTGGCCCGCATGGAAGATACTGCTTAAATGGGAACGTTTGAACTAGAAAGTGCAGGGAAACACAGAGAGAGAGAGAGAGAGAGAGAGAGGAAGACCTTGGATGCGGGCCAGAGGCCATAACTGGAATTCCACTGAAAGTAAATAGCGAGCCGGGGCCCGGGGCACATGGTACCCTTCCTTCTCCCTCTTTTCCCTGTTCCAGAGTTTCCCATACATAGATCTATCTATCGCCCGGTCCCACCACGTTATCAGACACACAAGCAAGTCGATTTATTTTCCCTAAACTGACTAAATAAGTGGAGGAGCACCCATACCCGACCAAGTACTTCCTGTTGAGTACTTGCCAAAATGGAGTACTGATATAAGTACCTGTTAAAATCTTTCTCGGCTACTCGATTCTTTTAATTCAGTTTTAACTAGGGATGTCCGATATTATCGGCCTACCTATATTATCGGCCGATATCGGCATTAAAATGTGATATCGGAAAATATCGGTATCGGTTTAAAAAATATTATAAATTAAATTTTTTTTCATTTCTATAACCTTTATTTACCCAGGCACGCAAGTAAGACAAATTCTGATTTTATTTATTGTCAAAAGTATGCATAATGTTGTGTTAATTCCACAACAAGAGATATGTTATGTTAATAACCTGAAATTATTAAAAAAAATGGGGGAGGGGGGGGGACCCTGCATATATCGGTATCGGTTGATATCAGTATCGGAAATTAAGAGTTGGACAATATCGGTATATCGGTATCGCTGCACGTGAGCGCGCGGCGCATGAGCGGGCGGTTTTGACGTGAGCGAGGAGTGGGTTTTAAAATGGGTCGGCGCGACGTCCGGAGCGAGAGTTCTCCTCCGCTCCAATCCACTCCGGGCCGCTCACAGTGGTTTAACACTGATGTAATATACATGTAGTACAATGCCAAAGCAACAGATGGCGATGTACAAACATGAAGGCCATTTTCAACCAATGAGAAGGGTGAACCGTCACTCACATCCTGTTAGAAAAGTATATGACGCCATTGTTGTTGTCGTTAGCTTACATGCTAACGTTAATGGCAGCGACCATAGCATTGTGGCTAGGCTAGCTATCATCGCTTAGTAGAGCTAGTGAATGGATAAACATGTTATTTAACATTGCAGAATGGGTACAATTACAATACGGCTCAATACAAACAATTGTTAAGGGGCCCAGGGGGTGTAGACTGTTGTAGTTTGAGCTCATTACACCATGCTTCAAAGAAAATAAAAATCTGCCGAGCAATGTGGAGGCGGGAGCGCTCGATTCAAGGTGAGCGGTGAGCGAGCGGAGAGTGACTTGGGGGCGGGGTCAACATGAGCGATTTAGCGGAGCGGAACAAGTCGTCTAGAGCGAAGAGCGGATTTCACGCCTGCGCCGATCCGCTCACGGGGCTGGACGGTATCGGTAAAAAGCCAATATCGAGCATCCCTAGTTTTAACCAAATACCAACCTCCCATTTTTATTATCATTCGATAGCATTGTGCTAGTATCTGTGACATTAATCAATACAGAGTACAAGTATTTTAGTCTGGAGGGCGGCTGGGTGGCACAGCGGACATTGCGCTCATCACCAACGCAAGAGACACCGGGTTCGACTCCGGCTGTCGGCGTTGCCTCCGGCTTGGGCCAGCCGTCTACTAAGTCAATTGGCAGAGTTAGCGGGTGGGAAGTCGATGGGTGGTAATCTGGACGTTGTGGACAGCGACTCCAACAGGTCGGTTGGGGACGCCTGCACAGCAGAGACAGGAAATGGCGGGGGTAGTGTGAGCCTCCCACACGTTACACCTCGCCAATGAGAGTCCGCGCTGGCAGGTGGAAAGATGTGACAGGCTGCCTCCTCGTGTATCAGGCTTCTATCCTCCCTACAACCGGCCAGTGGGGGGTATATGCGAGCAACGTTCAAGACAGGGGAGGTGAGAATTGGCACAGTGGAGCCACACGGCTATCACCACACAAATAACCTAACAACCTTTGGAGACACTGTCAAGTCACCGTTTTTGTATGTGCGGCGCACTGCGCGTGACACAATCCCAACTCAACACACTCCTGTCCCGATTATACCCACCACGCATACAAACTCATGCGCTCAGTCGCCCGATCTGAGATCTGACCTTTACTCGGCTGGCCGTCGACACAAAGCCTCCATACACCCGTACAAAACAGGTATCGGCGGTGTGCGCCGCACAGCGTCTCTAATCTCACATACGCTTTAGTTGGGAACACTGGGAAAAGTGCCAACCTAAGCATTGGTGGAGTCGGAACTCTGAGGCCCTTTTTTTTTTTTTTTTTTCTCTCAGGAAGACGCCACAGTTAGATCTTGGATCAACATGTCTTTTTTTCTTTTTCTTTCCATGAGCGAACAAACATCTGATACATCCTCACTGCCTGCCGGCCCCCATCTCCCCCACTCTGCAGCCCACTCAAACATCCCCTGTGTTTGTGTGAAGCTAGCTGCAGTCGTCTACCCCGCTAGTGCTGCACGTACACGCACACACACGCATACATATATACCAGTACACTCTCACACCCATCAACATTCTCCTGTTCAGTTCAGTTCAGTGAGGGAAGGTATGAGGGCAATTTAAACATGTCATCCCTCGCCGGTGGCACGAAAGGTATTTATTCGAAGGAAATAAGGGCATTTTATGCGCCTGATAAAGTCTGGAAAATGCAGCCCGCATTTTGCCGTATTATTATCTTTAGCTGAGTCGCTAAGTGAAGCGGTAACCGTGTCCACCTCTAGCATTAGGGAAATGATGCTGTGGAGACTGTACATCAGGCCATGTAAATTCAGTCGTTATGGTGTCAATGATGCTCGACTATCGCAGCCTGTTTGTTATTCAAACCTTTTATCGACCGCTAGCTCTCTCTAGGCATCTCTCTATATATATATATATATGTTCTCCTGAAGAAATGGTTGCAAACTGTATATTGTATGAAACATAATTACTTCCATAGGCCCTGTGTCTATTGTAGGAAGTACGAGGTCTATGGACTGTTTGATAACCACCATGTACGGTTTTGTTGATATTCCTTCAATAGAACATGTGAAGACACGTCTTGACTTTACCAGCTAGCCAAATGGGACATGAATTGTGTTTCTTTGGAAGGATACATCAGTGTGTTGGAGCCTGGCGAGCACAGTGCTGCG